>NC_042974.1:5476369-5577205 GCF_901001165.1 Salmo trutta | reverse complement strand
TATGTATCTGTTATGTATCTGTTATGTATCTGTTTATTGTGTTATGTATCTGTTTATGTATCTGTATATTATGTATCTGTTATGTATCTGTTATGTATCTGTTTATTTGTATCGTGTTTATATTATGTATCTGTTATGTATCTGTTATGTATCGTTATATTATGTATCTGTTATGTATCTGTTACATTATGTATCTGTTATATTATGTATCTGTTATTATATATATATATATCTGTTTGTATCTGTTATATTATGTATCTGTTATGTATCTGTTATATTATCTGTATATCTTATATGTATCTGTTATGTATCTGTTATATTATGTATCTGTTATGTATCTGTTATATTATGTATCTGTTATGTATCTGTTATATTATGTATCTGTTATGTATCTGTTATATTATGTATCTGTTATATTATGTATCCGTTATATTATGTATCTGTTATGTATCTGTTATATTATGTATCTGTTATGTATCTGTTATGTATCTGTTATATTATGTATCTGTTATGTATCTGTTATATTATGTATCTGTATATATTATGTACCTGTTATATATATATATATATATATATCTGTTATGTATCTGTTATATTATGTATCTGTTATGTATCTGTTATGTATCTGTTATGTATCTGTTATGTTATGTATCTGTTATGTATCTGTTATATTATGTATCTGTTATATTATGTATCTGTTATGTATCTGTTATATTATGTATCTGTTATGTATCTGTTATATTATGTATCTGTTATGTATCTGTTATATTATGTATCTGTTATGTATCTGTTATGTATCTGTTATATTATGTATCTGTTATGTTATGTATCTGTTATGTATCTGTTATATTATATCTGTTATGTATCTGTTATATTATGTATCTGTTATGTATCTGTTATGTATCTGTTATATTATGTATCTGTTATGTATCTGTTATATTATGTATCTGTTAGGTATCTGTTATGTATCTGTTATGTATCTGTTATATTATGTATCTGTTATGTATCTGTTATGTATCTGTTATGTATCTGTTATATTATGTATCTGTTATGTATCTGTTTGTTATATTATGTATCTGTTATGTATCTGTTATATTATGTATCTGTTATGTATCTGTTAAATTATGTATCTGTTATATTATGTATCTGTTATATTATGTATCCGTTATATTATGTATCTGTTATGTATCTGTTATATTATGTATCTGTTATGTATCTGTTATATTATGTATCTGTTATGTATCTGTTATATTATGTATCAGTTATGTATCTGTTATATTATGTATCTGTTAGGTATCTGTTATGTATCTGTTATGTATCTGTTATATTATGTATCTGTTATGTATCTGTTATATTATGTATCTGTTATGTATCTGTTATATTATGTATTTGTTATGTATCTGTTATATTATGTATCTGTTATGTATCTGTTATGTATCTGTTATATTATGTATCTGTTATATTATGTATCTGTTATGTATCTGTTATGTATCTGTTATATTATGTATCTGTTATGTATGTGTTATGTATCTGTTATGTATCTGTTATGTATCTGTTATATTATGTATCTGTTATGTATCTGTTATGTATCTGTTATATTATGTATCTGTTATGTATCTGTTATGTATCTGTTATATTATGTATCTGTTATGTATCTGTTATGTATCTGTTATATTATGTATCTGTTATATTATGTATCTGTTATGTATCTGTTATATTATGTATCTGTTATGTATCTGTTACATTATGTATCTGTTATATTATGTATCTGTTATGTATCTGTTACATTATGTATCTGTTATATTATGTATCTGTTATGTATCTGTTATGTATCTGTTATGTTATGTATCTGTTATGTATCTGTTATATTATGTATCTGTTATGTATCTGTTATATTATGTATCTGTTATGTATCTGTTATATTATGTATCTGTTATGTATCTGTTATATTATGTATCTGTTATGTATCTGTTATATTATGTATCTGTTATGTATCTGTTATGTATCTGTTATATATGTATCTGTTATGTATCTGTTACATTTTGTATCTGTTATATTATGTATCTGTTATATATATATATCTGTTATGTATCTGTTATATTATGTATCTGTTATGTATCTGTTATATTATGTATCTGTTATGTATCTGTTATGTATCTGTTATATTATGTATCTGTTATGTATCTGTTATGTATCTGTTACATTATGTATCTGTTATATTATGTATCTGTTATATATATATATATATCTGTTATGTATCTGTCATATTATGTATCTGTTATGTATCTGTTATATTATGTATCTGTTATGTATCTGTTATATTATGTATCTGTTATTATCTGTTATGTATCTGTTATATTATGTATCTGTTATGTATCTGTTATATTATGTATCTGTTATGTATCTGTTATATTATGTATCTGTTATGTATCTGTTATATTATGTATCTGTTATATTATGTATCCGTTATATTATGTATCTGTTATGTATCTGTTATATTATGTATCTGTTATGTATCTGTTATATTATGTATCTGTTATGTATCTGTTATGTATCTGTTATATTATGTATCTGTTATGTATCTGTTATATTATGTATCTGTTATGTATCTGTTATGTATCTGTTATATTATGTATCTGTTAGGTATCTGTTATATTATGTATATGTTATGTATCTGTTATATTATGTATCTGTTATGTATCTGTTATATTATGTATCTGTTATGTATCTGTTATATTATGTATCTGTTATATTATGTATCTGTTATGTATCTGTTATGTATCTGTTATATTATGTATCTGTTATGTATCTGTTATGTATCTGTTATATTATGTATCTGTTAGGTATCTGTTATATTATTTATCTGTTAGGTATCTGTTATGTATCTGTTATATTATGTATCTGTTATGTATCTGTTATATTATGTATCTGTTAGGTATCTGTTATATTATTTATCTGTTAGGTATCTGTTATGTATTTGTTATATTATGTATCTGTTATATTATTTATCTGTTATGTATCTGTTATGTATCTGTTATATTATGTATCTGTTATGTATCTGTTATATTATGTATCTGTTAGGTATCTGTTATGTATCTGTTATATTATGTATCTGTTATGTTATGTATCTGTTATGTATCTGTTATATTATGTATCTGTTAGGTATCTGTTATGTATCTGTTATATTATGTATCTGTTATATTATGTATCTGTTATGTATCTGTTATATTATGTATCTGTTAGGTATCTGTTATGTATCTGTTATATTATGTATCTGTTATGTATCTGTTATATTATGTATCTGTTATGTATCTGTTATGTATCTGTTATATTATTTATCTGTTAGGTATCTGTTATGTATCTGTTATATTATGTATCTGTTATGTATCTGTTATATTATGTATCTGTTAGGTATCTGTTATATTATTTATCTGTTAGGTATCTGTTATGTATTTGTTATATTATCTGTTATATTATTTCTGTTATGTATCTGTTATGTATCTGTTATATTATGTATCTGTTATGTATCTGTTATATGTATCTGTTAGGTATCTGTTATGTATCTGTTATATTATGTATCTGTTATGTATCTGTTATATTATGTATCTGTTATGTATCTGTTATGTATCTGTTATATTATGTATCTGTTAGGTATCTGTTATATTATGTATCTGTTATGTATCTGTTATATTATGTATCTGTTAGGTATCTGTTATATTATGTATCTGTTATATTATGTATCTGTTATATTATGTATCTGTTATATTATGTATCTGTTATGTATCTGTTATATTATGTATCTGTTAGGTATCTGTTATGTATCTGTTATATTATGTATCTGTTATGTATCTGTTATATTATGTATCTGTTATGTATCTGTTATGTATCTGTTATATTATTTATCTGTTAGGTATCTGTTATGTATCTGTTATATTATGTATCTGTTATGTATCTGTTATATTATCTGTTAGGTATCTGTTATATTATTTATCTGTTAGGTATCTGTTATGTATTTGTTATATTATGTATCTGTTATATTATTTATCTGTTATGTATCTGTTATGTATCTGTTATATTATGTATCTGTTATGTATCTGTTATATTATGTATCTGTTAGGTATCTGTTATGTATCTGTTATATTATGTATCTGTTATGTATCTGTTATATTATGTATCTGTTATGTATCTGTTATGTATCTGTTATATTATGTATATGTTAGGTATCTGTTATATTATGTATCTGTTATGTATCTGTTATATTATGTATCTGTTAGGTATCTGTTATATTATTTATCTGTTAGGTATCTGTTATGTATTTGTTATATTATGTATGTGTTATGTATCTGTTATATTATGTATCTGTTAGGTATCTGTTATATTATTTATCTGTTAGGTATCTGTTATGTATTTGTTATATTATGTATCTGTTATATTATTTATCTGTTATATATCTGTTATGTTTCTGTTATATTATGTATCTGTTATGTATCTGTTATATTATGTATCTGTTAGGTATCTGTTATGTATCTGTTATATTATGTATCTGTTATGTATCTGTTATATTATGTATCTGTTATATTATTTATCTGCTAGGTATCTGTTATATTATGTATCTGTTATATATCTATGTTATATTATGTATCTGTTAGGTATCTGTTATATAATGTATCTGTTATTTATCTGTTATATTATGTATCTGTTATATTATATATATGTTATATTATGTATCTGTTATGTATCTGTTATGTTATGTATCTGTTATTTATCTGTTATATTATATATCTGTTATATTATGTATCTGTTATATTATCTATTTGTTATGTATCTGTTATATTATATATCTGTTATGTATCTGTTATATTATATATATGTTATGTATCTGTTATATTATATATCTGTTATATATCTGTTATATTATATATCTGTTATATTATATATCTGTTATATATCTGTTATATTATATATCTGTTATATTATATATCTGTTATATTATATATCTGTTATATTATGTATCTGTTATATTATATATCTGTTATATATCTGTTATATTATGTATCTGTTATATTATATATCTGTTATGTATCTGTTATATTATATATCTGTTATATTATGTATCTGTTATATCTGTTATGTATCTGTTATATTATATATCTGTTATATTATGTATCTGTTATATCTGTTATGTATCTGTTATATATCTGTTATATATCTGTTATATTATGTATCTGTTATATTATGTATCTGTTATATTATGTATCTGTTATATTATGTATCTGTTTTGTATCTGTTATATTATGTATCTGTTATATAATGTATCTGTTATGTATCTGTTTATATGTATCTGTTATATTATCTATTTGTTATGTATATGTTAAATCTGTTAAGTATCTGTTATATTATGCATCTGTTATGTATCTGTTATATTATATATCTGTTATATTATGTATCTGTTATATTATATATCTGTTATATTATGTATCTGTTATGTATCTGTTATATCTGCTATGTATCTGTTTTATTATGTATCTGTTATATCTGCTATGTATCTGTTTTATTATGTATCTGTTATGTCTGTTATGTATCTGTTATATTACGTATCTGCTATATTATGTATCTGTTATATTATATCTGTTATGTATCTGTTATATTATGTATCTGTTATATTATGTATCTGAATTGTATCTGTTATGTATCTGTTATGTTATGCATCTGCCAGTTCTGACTGCCTTATTTTGCTCACTGTATTCATTTTGTCTGTCTTGCCTTGGCCACCCTCATATAAACACAGCATTTATTGTAACTGTAATATTGTAGCATGGTTTAAGATCCCAGATGATTGTTACACTATGACATCATAAAAGAAACCTCGAACAACTCCAGCCACATGCAGTGTTGAGATGAATTAAGTCAATAGAACAATCCCAATAACAAGCTCTTTTGACATCTGATTAAACATGTCATCATTACATAGGAGGAGTTTCATTGCATCTATCTATTTCCTTCCCTGTTTGGGTCAGTTACTGTCAAGTTAATGGTCCTATTCTCCCTGCTCCGTTCTATATAGCAACACGCCAGCATATAACAGGGAATTTCTAGCACTAAAACAGCGGTTGGGAACGAATCACTGTTTGTTCTCTGCAAATGATTCTATTGAACCGTGGGCACCCCGACAGCCAACACACCATTCTACAACGGTGGAAATGAATTCAATCTGAGTAGGAGGATATTAGAATACAAACGTTGGGGAGATCAGACGATAGTTATGATGAGCGAAGGTCATTGGCAGTTGGCGTTCTGCTGGATCAAGAGATTTGGTGTGGCGTTACAAAGGTCATTCAAACAACTGTTGCTTTATTACTGTGTGTGTGTGTGTGTGTGTGTGTGTGTGTGTGTGTGTGTGTGTGTGTGTGTGTGTGTGTGTGTGTGTGTGTGTGTGTGTGTGTGTGTGTGTGTGTGTGTGTGTGTGTGCGCTGTGCGTGTTTATGACAATGGAGAGGGGGCTTGGTAAAATTATGAAAATTGACCGCTTGACGAAAGTGACAAATGAGTTCAATCAAAATGAATCCAGGAAGCTGGAAAAATGGAAAATGGATCTAATTTATTAAAGTGTGTGTGTGTGGTGTGTGTGTGTGTGGTGTGGTGTGTGTGTGTGTGTGTGTGTGTGTGTGTGTGTGTGTGTGTGTGTATGTGTGTGTGTGTGTGTGTGTGTGTGTGTGTGTGTGTGTGTGTGTGTGTGGTGTGTGTGTGTGGTGTGTGATTTATTACAGGGGCCAGGGCCACGTGTTGGTCTACACTGTGTGTAATTACAGCTGAACTAAAGCAGCTACAGTATTTGTAAAACGACGGGTAACAATGCCTCATCCAGCCCAACCAGCAGAATTGGAATTTCAGTTTACTTCCTTAATTGATTGAATTGAAATGGAATGGACCCCAACCCTGCTATGAAGGCTTGTCTTGAGGGTATGTAATACTATACCCTTTTCACACTGAGCTGAGCCAAGGCGATCCCTGCCGAGCCGTACTGCGCTGGCCTGGTTAGGCATCCACCACAGTTGCTGGAAACATACTGGAAAGGACAATGTGAAAGAATGTCTCCTAGCCAGAGCCAGCACAGTACGGTTCAGTTCAGACCTATAGTGTGAATCAGCTGTTAGAAGCAAGTCCTAACCCCCATTTAAATGAAATTTTCACTTGGAATGTGTCCCAAATGGCACCCTATTCCGTATTGGACCTGGTCAAAAGTAGTGCACTATATAGGGAATAGGGTGCAATTTCAAACTTAGTCTCATTGACATCAATTCACATTTTACTCGTGAACATGTAGATTTGCTCCTTTGTCTCAATATAAAAGCAGGTATAGGCTTTGGTTGAGCGCAGAGGAGGCTGGTGAGGGGAGGACGGTACATAATAATGGATGGAATGAATTAACTGGAATGGTATCAAACACATGGAAACCAAGTGTTTGATGTGTTTGAGACCATTCCATTTATTTCCGTTCCAGCCATTACCCCAGCCTGTCCTCCCCATTGAAAATGGAAACCAGCCAGCACTGGGTTGAGGGTTATACAGTACTGGTGTTATCGTACCATAATCTGAGCATGACCGTTGGGGAAAGTTCCAGTGTTGTCAGCGTTGAGGGGGTCCTGACAGTTTTCTGGGGTCCTGACAGTTTCTGAGACGACATCTGAAAGCATCTTGGACCTGGGGAAAGTGAAGCACCATAGAAGTAATATTAGAGCACTTGACATTTAGTATAATATGATATATAATGTGTATTTAGTTTCTGAAAACATCCTCTATTGTTCCTGCTGTAACCTCTTGACCTTGCTCACAGTGATTACAGCTACTTTCCAAAAGGGGAGGGGAAGTTAACAGAAAGGGATGTATTAGAGCACTTGACATTAGTATAATATTATATATAATGTGTATTTTAGTTTCTGAAAACATACCTCCCTCTCCCTCCTCTCTTCCCCTCCCTTTCCTTCCCTCACTTCCCAATACCTCCCTCCTCTCTTCCCCTCCCCCTCTCCTTCCCTCACTACCCCAATACCTCCCTCCTCTCTTCCCCTCCCCCTCTCCTTCCCTCACTACCCCAATACCTCCCTCCTCTCTTCCCCTCCCATCCTTCCCTCACTTCCCCAATACCTCCCTCTCCCTCCTCTCTTCCCCTCCCTTCCTTCCCTCACTTCCCCAATACCTCCCTCTCCCTCCTCTCTTCCCCTCCCTTTCCTTCCCTCACTTCCCATACCTCCCTCCTCTCCCCTCACCTTTCCTTCCCTCACTACCCAATACCTCCCTCCCTCTCTCCCCCTCCCTTTCCTTCCCTCACTACCCCAATACCTCCCTCCTCTCTCCCCCTCCCCCCTCCTTCCCTCACTACCCCAATACCTCCCTCCTCTCTCCCCCTCCCTTTCCTTCCCTCACTTCCTCAATACCTCCCTCTCCCTCTTCTCTCCCTCTTCCCTCTCTCTTCCTTACCTCTTTCCTCAGGATACAGTGCACCATGACGATGACAAAGCCCTGCAACGAGTCGAAGACAGAGAAGAGGATCTGAAATAGGATGGAGCGCTTGTCTGTCATGGCCAGCACCGCAGACATCCAGGTCAGAGCCAGCAGAGGCAGAACCACACAGGAACTCCACAGAGAGGCCCTGGAGAGGGAGGGAGAGAGGAGGGAAGGATAGAGGGGGATGGGAGAGAGGGGGCGGGAGAGGGAGGTAGGGAGGGGGCGGGAGAGGGAGGAAGGGAGGGGAGAGAGGGGTCGGGAGAGGGGCAAGGGGAAGGAGAGGGTGGGAGAGGGGAAAGGGGGAGACAGGGGATAGAGTTTAAGGTAAGGTCCTGCATTACCACCTGGCACACATCAGATCATAGAAGACATTACTGCCTTGCCAGACTACTACAGTGGTACTACCCAGTACTCTACTATAGGTCTAACATTACTGTCTTGACTACCCAGTACTTCTACTATAGGTCTAACATTACTGTCTGACTACCCAGTACTCTACTATAGGTCTAACATTACTGTCTGACTACCAGTACTCTACTATAGGTCTAACATTACTGTCTGACTACCCAGTACTCTACTATAGGTCTAACATTACTGTCTGACTACCCAGTACTCTACTATAGGTCTAACATTACTGTCTGACTGCCCAGTACTCTACTATAGGTCTAACATTACTGTCTGACTACCCAGTACTCTACTATAGGTCTAACATTACTGTCTGACTGCCCAGTACTCTACTATAGGTCTAACATTACTGTCTGACTACCCAGTACTCTACTATAGGTCTAACATTACTGTCTGACTACCCAGTACTCTACTATAGGTCTAACATTACTGTCTGACTGCCCTGTACTCTACTATAGGTCTAACATTACTGTCTGACTGCCCTGTACTCTACTATAGGTCTAACATTACTGTCTGACTACCCAGTACTCTACTATAGGTCTAACATTACTGTCTGACTGCCCAGTACTCTACTATAGGTCTAACATTACTGTCTGACTGCCCTGTACTCTACTATAGGTCTAAGAAGGTGTTTCTCCAGACCATCAGTCTCTGTTGAGGAAGAAATATAGCTATCTACGCAAGGACAAATATTCTGTCCTGTTTAATTCTCAGTAGATCTTCCAAGGTTTTGGTCCAGACACACAGACCATCAGACTAGTCATGCACGCACACACACACACACACACACACACACACACACACAACACACACACACACACACACGCACTCACACACACACACACACACACACACACACCACACACACACACAACACACACACACACACACCACACACACACACACACACACACACACACACACACACCATCAGACCAGTCATGCACACAGACACATACAGCTAATCTCATGAATTTCCACTGCCAGGCATTGATGTACTGTAAGAGAGAACTTACATGGCATTGCTGGCTGTAGTTGCAGAAAGAGCTGTTGTGGACACCACGCCACATTTGGCACATTTCAGAGTTAACCCTGTATGGGGCTCGTTCATCGGTCTGTGGGACAACAAACAACAAAACAACAGGAAATAGTGTTTAGTGAAGAAGTAGCACTATGACTAGCATAGCATTCCTTCTGTTCTATCATACAACATGTGGACACTAGTGATGATAGTAGTGAAGAAGCAGCACTATGACTAGCATAGCATTCCTTCTGTTCTATCATACAACATGTGGACACTAGTGATGATAGTAGTGAAGAAGCAGCACTATGACTAGCATAGAATTCCCTTCTGTTCTATCATACAACATGTGGACACTAGTGATGATAGTAGTGAAGAAGCAGCACTACACCATCCCCAACGTTCTCTATCGTATTAGTAGTAGCCAGGGCCAATTTGTCAGTGTGTTTAACCCTTGTGTGGTGTTCATGTTTTTGTTATTCACCCAATGTCTGCGGGTCTGATGGACCCACAACATTATTGGGTTTTTAAAACAATACAGCCATAACAATTTAGGTAAAAAATACTTAATACTTAGATGTTGACTTATATCAGTTACAAGCAATACAGACAGCATACATGGTTAATATTAGACATTCAACTCTACTAGATCACATTTATCTATACAAGTACTATTCGTTTTTGTTAATAAATGTGATTTTTATCAGCATCCTCCTCCTGAATCCTCCTCACGATGGCTGCAGAAGCTGGGTCCTTGGGATATGTTGTCTCCTCTGGATTTGAGGTCTTACCAATGCCTTTCCCAGCTCCTCGAGAAAAAGCCGTCTCCTCTGGAGCTTCCCTCTGTTCCAGTCTGGGTTCAACGCCATCCAGATGACAAACGCGTTGTACGTCCAAGCTGTTGAAGAATATCACAAGTGGCCAGCAGAGGGTTTCTTCTTTTGCAGCTGTAGCCAGTCACCATTTGTCTAGTCCACCCCATCCTTCTGTAGCATTGTAATTCCATTGTCATTTCTGGTTTCTGATGTTCCTGGGCCACAGATTCTCCCATCCCTATGCAGACGTACTCATGAGTACCACATTTTTCTGAAATCTTCTGATTGAGAGGGTGGTCAAATACTTATTTCCCTCATTAAAATGCAAAGCAATTATAGACATTTTTGAAAATGCTTTTCTGGATTTTTTGTTGTCATTCTATCTCTCACTGTTCAAATAAACCTACCATTAAAATTATAGACTGATCATTCTTTGTCAGTGGGCAAACCTACAAATACAGCAGGGTATCAAATACTTTTTTCCCCCACTGTAGGACACTAGGGACGTGTCGGCAGTGAACACAAACTTAGAGGAATTGATAGGCCTCTTCCGTGTATTTAACAGCTGAGGTGGGAGCTTTGATCCTACCATTGTCAGCTTCCTCTTGAGGAGCTCCTGTCCCAGCTAGCGCAAAGTAAAAAAGTTATCGAATGTGATGTTATGGCCACGGAGTCACTGTGTCACTTCCAGGGCAACCTGCATCCCTTGGTTCTTCTCAGGGACTCCTCCATTTGACTTACCCGTATACACTTGCAAGTTCCACACATATGATTAAGCAGCATCACAGTCAGCCCAGATCTTGATTCTATAAGATTCTATAAAGGGCTGGTCCTGGGGCTGGTTGCTGGTGCTGACGGGCTGTTCCTGGGGCTGGTTTGCTGACGGGCTGGTCCTGGGGCTGGTTGCTGGTTGCTGACGGGCTGGTCCTGGGGCTGGTTGCTGACGGGCTGGTCCTGGGGCTGGTTGCTGACGGGCTGGTCCTGGGGCTGGTTGCTGACCGGATGGTCCTGGGGCTGGTTGCTGACGGGCTGGTCCTGGGGTCAATCTCATCCTCTTCTTCCAACTCACTGTCAGACTCTGAATTGACAGAGACATGATCCTCATATTCGGAAGAATTCTTCATCTTCCAAAGTGGAAAACACTCCTTCCACACTAGCTTCTCTCTCTGCAAAAAATTATTTTGAAGTCTCTCTGAGCAGAGATATTTTTGCCATACTGATTGATTGTGGTAAGGAGCCACACATGCAAAGCTATTTATCTGTTGTGTTCCTCACCCAATTTGCACCTGGCTGGGGGAGAGTTTGGAAAAATGTTTTTTGGGGACAATGTATCGAAATAATATATCTAAATAATATATTGTAATAACATCGTGCAGTTCCCGCAAGAACCTGCCTAGTGAAAGGTAAATAAAAAAATACAATAAATAAATAATGTGTTTGTAGTTGTAGTTTGATAGTGTCACACACTACAAAGGGTAAAGAGTGCGAGAAAAGTGGAGACAGGCAGACAGGCAGGGAGATAAACAGGTTCTTGGTGCTAGTTGAAACAGCAGGCCCAGGGAGGAGAAAGACAGAGTGAAACACACAGCAAACCGTTTTGTTACATTGTACTGGTTTTCACCTACACATACACTTTTCCACACTATTATTACCCTCGGTCGGTGGACCCGAACACCTCATATGTAATATAAATGTGTAGGGGGGTCCGTGGACCTGACCACCTCATAGTATATAAATGGTGTAGGGGGGTCCGGTGGACCCGAACACCTCATATGTAATATAAATGTGTAGGGGGGTCCGGTGGGACCCGAACACCTCTATGTAAATATAAATGTGCAGGGGGGTCCGGTGGACCAGAACACCTCATATGTAATATAATGTGTAGGGGGGGTCCGGTGGGACCCTGAACACCTCATATGTAATATAATGTGCAGGGTGGTCCGGTGGACCAGAAACACCTCATATGTAATTAGAAATGTGCAGGGGGAACCGGTGGACAGAACACCTCATATGTAAGATAAATGTGTAGGGGGTCCGGGTGGACCAAGACACCTCATATGTAATATAAATGTGTAGGGGGGTCCGGTGGACCAGAACAACCTCATATGTAATATAAATGTTAGGGGGGTCCGGTGGACCAGAACACCTCAGATGTAATATAAATGTGTAGGGGGGTCCGTGGACCATAACACCTCATATGTAATATAAATGTGTAGGGGGGTCCGGTGGACCTGAACACCTCATAAGTATATAAATGTGCAGGGGGGTCCGGTGGACAGAACACCTCATATGTAATATAAATGTGTAGGGGGGTCCGGTGAACCAGAACAACCTCATATGTAATTAAATGTGTAGGGGGGTCCGGTGACCAGAACACCTCATATGTAATATAATGTGTAGGGGGGTCCGGTGGACCTGAACACCTCATATGTAATATAATGTGTAGGGGGTCCGGTGGACCAGAACACCTCATATGTAATATAAATGTGTAGGGGGGTCCGGTGGACCAGACACACTCATATGTAATATAAATGTGTAGGGGGGTCCGGTGAACCAGAACACCTCATATGTAATATAAATGTGTAGGGGGGTCCGGTGGACCAGAACACCTCATATGTAATATAAGGTGTAGGGGGTCCGGTGAACCAGAACACCTCATATGTAATATAAATGTGTAGGGGGGTCCGGTGGACCAGAACACCTCATATGTAATATAAATGTGTAGGGGGGTTCGGTGAACCAGAACACCACATATGTAATATAAATGTGTAGGGGGGTCCGGTGGACCAGAACACCTCATATGTAATATAAATGTGTAGGGGGGTCCGGTGGACCAGAACACCTCATATGTAATATAAATGTGTAGGGGGGTTCCGGTGAACCAGAACACCTCATATGTAATATAAATGTGTAGGGGGGTCCCGGTGAACAGAACACCTCATATGTAATATAATGTGTAGGGGGGTCCGGTGGACCTGAACACCTCATATGTACTTAAATGTGTAGGGGGGTCCGGTGGACCAGAACACCTCATATGTAATATAAATGTGTGTAGGGGGGTCCGGTGGACCAGAACACCTCATATGTAATATAAATGTGTCAGGGGGGTCCGGTGGGCCAGAACACCTCATATGTAATATAAATGTGTAGGGGGGTCCGGTGGACCAGAACACCTCATATGTAATATAAATGTGTAGGGGGTCCGGTGGAACCAGAACACCTCATATGTAATATAAATGTGTAGGGGGGTCCGGTGGACCAGAACACTCATATGTAATATAAATGTGTAGGGGGGTACACAGTGTTGCACTCAATGAAATGTGTTCTTTTACACGTTCTTCACAGAAAATGAGCCAAGGCCAAAGAGTCCAGATTGAAAAAATAATTAATTGCATTTTTCTTTTAGTAAACATTGAAAATGGGTCCCACAGACCTCAACACAACACAAGGGTTCAGGAAAAACAGTAGCACCCACAACTTTTCATGTTAGCAGTTTCCAGACAGACATGTGTTAACGTGGGTGTTGTAGAGGGCTTTGGGATTAACACGCATCAAGATGAACACATAAAATGACCTTAGTGAAAAAACATCACTAGGAATGGCATCCCAACTTTCTCTATCACACTAGTAGTAGTCAGGCAGGGACAAAGTGTTTTAACACACATGGCAAGATGACATAAGGCTGGTTTACAGTAGATCTAAGGACAGTCCGTGGACAGTTGTCACATTCTAGTGGTCTACAGACATGTTGTTAGCCCAAGTATAAACCAGACGACAGAAAATAAAGCATTCCAACTCTGTATCTCGTTAGTAGTACTCAGGGCCAATCTGGAGACCTGTGGGTGGTGAGCGTTTTAAACCATTTTCATTATGGACTGATTCTGCCACGTCTCCCACTGTCTCTCCCCACACACACACGCACGCACGCACGCACGCACGCACGCACACACACACACACACACACACACACACCGTCTCCCCCAGAGAGATGTGACCTCTTTATGTTGATGCCTCTAATGTTCTCCCATCAGCCAGAGTAAAGAACGAGGCCTAATCTCCATTTGGAAAATGAACACATCCAGAGGGTCTGTGTGAATGTGTGGTGAGGAGGAGTCAGACTACTATGTACACTAAAGGACTGGAGAAGTAGACCACTGAAGATCTTAGGAGAGCTATACAGTCAACCCTCCAGCCAACCTGGAGTGTTTCAATGTCCATATAAGGAAGTATACCTAATTAAGGAAGTATAACTAGTTGCTGTCTGTCTTTGTTGTGTATCAACATGTATTTATAAGTAGGGTGCTCTCTTACCCAGCTGCTTCAGACATACTACAGGTCATAGAAATAAAATAGAATAGAGATTCTATATCTTTGCTGTAGGTGGTTTCTTACCCAGCTGGTTCAGACATACTACAGGTCATAGAAATATAATAGAATAGAGATTCTATATCTTTGCTGTAGGTGGTTTCTTACCCAGCTGCTTCAGACATACTACAGGTCATAGAAATATAATAGAATAGAGATTCTATATCTTTGCTGTAGGGTGGTTTCTTACCCAGCTCGATGCTTCGGCTTCTTCTCCAGAATCCCGTCTCTGGAGACCAGCTTGTTGAACACCAAGATGCCAATCACCATGTTGACCTGTTCATAGAGAAGGAATACCTTCACATATATATTCATGTACCTGAGAGGAAACCTGAATATATCTAATCATATACCTGAGGGAAACCTGAATATATCTAATCATATACCTGAGGGAAACCTGAATATATCTATTCATATACCTGAGGGAAACCTGAATATATCTAATCATGTACCTGAGGGAAACCTGAATATATCTATTCATATACCTGAGGGAACCTGAATATATCTAATCATATGCTGAGGGAAACCTGAATATATCTAATCATATACCTGAGGGAAACCTGAATATATCTATTCATGTACCTGAGGGAAACCTGAATATATCTAATCATATACCTGAGGGAAACCTGAATATATCTAATCATATACCTGAGGGAAACCTGAATATATCTATTCATGTACCTGAGGGAAACCTGAATATATCTAATCATATACCTGAGGGAAACCTGAATATATCGATTCATATACCTGAGTGAAACCTGAATATATCTATTCATGTACCTGAGGGAAACCTGAATATATCTAATCATATACCTGAGAGGAAACCTGAATATATCTATTCATATACCTGAGGGAAACCTGAATATATCTATTCATATACCTGAGGGAAACCTGAATATATCTAATCATATACCTGAGAGGAAACCTGAATATATCTATTCATATACCTGAGGGAAACCTGAATATATCTAATCATATACCTGAGGGAAACCTGAATATATCTAATCATGTACCTGAGGGAAACCTGAATATATCTAATCATATACCTGAGAGGAAACCTGAATATATCTATTCATATACCTGAGGGAAACCTGAATATATCTATTCATATACCTGAGGGAAAACCTGAATATATCTATTCCTGAGGGAAACCTGAATATATCTAATCATATACCTGAGGGAAACCTGAATATATCTAATCATATACCTGAGGGAAACCTGAATATATCTTTTCATATACCTGAGGGAAACCTGAATATATCTATTCATATACCTGAGGGAAACCTGAATATATCTATTCATATACCTGAGGGAAACCTGAATATATTTAGTCATATACCTGAGGGAAACCTGAATATATTTAGTCATATACCTGAGGGAAACCTGAATATATTTAGTCATATACCTGAGGGAAACCTGAATATATTTAGTCATATGGGGCGGCAGGTAGGCTACCAGTTAAAAGCACTGGGCCAGTAACCGAAAGGTTGCTTGTTTGAATCCCAGAGACGAATGAAAATATATAACTAGTTACACTCCCTCACATTCCACTGTTTATAGAGAAAAGCAGTTTAACTGGTGGGAATCAGACCTGGCTCTCCCACTCACCAACCCAACTCCATTAGACTAAGAGGACACTGTCAAGGTCTGAAGGGTGACATTTACATTTTCATAGAGGGGGAACAAGGCAGGATTGGGGTCACTTCCATTTCAATAATTATTATGATTATGATCTCTCTCCTCTATTATGATCTCTCTCCTCTATTATGATCTCTCTCCTCTATTATGATCCATCTCCTCTATTATGATCACTCTCCTCTATTATGATCACTCTCCTCTATTATGATCTCTCTCCTCTATTATGATCCATCTCCTCTATTATGATCTATCTCCTCTATTATGATCACTCTCCTCTATTATGATCTATCTCCTCTATTATGATCTCTCTCCTCTATTATGATCACTCTCCTCTATTATGATCTCTCTCCTCTATTATGATCCATCTCCTCTATTATGATCTATCTCCTCTATTATGATCTCTCTCCTCTATTATGATCTATCTCCTCTATTATGATCTCCTCTCCTCTATTATGACCTATCTCCTCTATTCTTCTCTCCTCTGTTGTAATGTGACATCTAGGGGCTGTGTGGCTTACTCATGGCATTGACATTACATTTACTAACTCGCAAGACCTCTATGTTCCCCTCAATCCAACACAAGAGCCTCAGGGAGGCTTTGTCTGTCTGACAGCAGCTGCTGTTATTTTCAAAAGCAAAATCACCCTCCTTAGACAAACAGTAACTCCAACACTGTAACATCAGATTTGCAATAATTGCCCCTTGTGGGATAAATCAAGTATTTTGAATGTAATTTAATCAGTGAATCAGTGCTTACTGCTTTGATGAAACATTTCAAGATTTTGGAAGGGAGGGCTACACTCTTAGCGAAAAAGAGTTTGAAAAGAGAAAAAAATAGTTCCAAAAGGGTTCTTCGGCTAGTCCCATAGGATAACCTTTTTGGTTCCAGGTAGAACCCTTTTGAGTTCAATGTAGAACCTTCTGCGGAAAGATTTTTTCAATGGAAACCCAAAAGGGTTCTTCAAAGGGTTCTCCTATGGGCACAGCCCCAAAAACCTTTTCGGTCCTAGATAACACCTTTTTCTTCTAAGAGTGTGGACAGTGTTTGTAGTAAATACTAAGAATTGACCTTTCTTTCAGCAAACACTTACAGTTTTACAAAATGTACATTTACATGAATAACCAACAAGGCAACGAATGAGTAGCCTATGTTCGTGTCTATGTTTATATGTGATAGTATGTACTGTATGTACTGTATGCTCATCTTGCCTGCAAACCAATATTATGTATGGATAATTAAGACACCTTCAACCTTGAATAGTACTAAACCTAAACATACAATGATACTGCAAGCCTTCTCCCTTTTAATGAGCAGATAGGCACTGTAATACTAGAATACATATTTTAATCAGCAGTACTGTAATACTATAATACATACTTTAATCAGCAGTACTGTAAAGCTATAATACATAATTTAATCAGCAGTACTGTAGTACTGTAATACATACTTTATTTAGCAGTACTGTAATAGTATACTATGCACTGTAATCAGCTGTAAAGTAACACTTTACTTTAATTATCAGTACTGTAATAATATAATATGTACTTTAATCAGCAGTACTGTAATACTATAAAACACACTAATCAGCAGTACTGTAACACTATAATACATACTTTAATCAGCAGTACTGTAATACTATAAAACACACTGTAATCAGCAGTACTGTAACAATAAAATACATACTTTATTTAGCAGTACTGTAATACTATACTATGCACTGTAATCAGCTGTAAAGTAACACTATAATACACACTTAATCAGCAGTACTGTAATACTAATATATCTACTTTAATCAGCAGTACTGTAATACTATAATACATACCAGAACCACTGCTGCTGCCGGTCCAAACAAAGGCATACAGGAGACCACCTTCTAGAGATAGCCAGCAGCTGTAGAGAGAGGATGAGAGGAAAGGAGGAGAGGAGAAGAGAGGAGAAGAGCGGAAAAGAGGAGAAGAGAAGAGAGGAGGGAGAGGAGTGAAGTGGAGAAGAGAGGAGAAGAAGAGAAGAGAGGAAAGGAGTGGAGCGGAGAGGAGAGGAGAAGAGAAGAGAAGAGAAGAGGAGTGGAGAGGAGAGGAGCGGAGCGGAGAAGAGAAGAGGAGTGGAGAGGAGGGATTGGAGAGGGAGCGTGAGAAGAGAAGAGAAGAGGAGTGGATTGGAGAGGAGCGGAGAAGAGAAGAGAAGAGGAGTGGAGAGGAGAGGATTGGAGAGGAGAGGAGGAGACATCAGCTAGCGAACCAACTCCCACAAAGAAATGAAACCCCAGAATCACATCAACTTAATGGTGCACAGCTGCATACAGTTGTGTTATCCTCCAGTGTAAAGGGAGTACTAGCATATGCTGTGGTTCTGCTTCAGAAAGTTTTACTGGGGAATAAAATGCTAACGAGAGTTTTAAAACATTGTTTATGTACTAGTATTCAGCTGGGACACAACTCAGGAGGAAATGGGGGATTGTCAGAATCTTTTAAAATGCCCACTGGGGTTGTCTTGGGGGTTTGTCAGGTTTGTAGGGTTCACCCTAGCCTAGCCTAAACAAGTTTTCACAAATTTGTTTTTTCATCAGAAATCATTGCATGTGGGTACCTTCATGTTGTTTATATATTACTGCTCTCAGATTTTTTTCATTCATAGATTTTAGATGTGAATAAAACAATATTTTTTTGCAAAACGCTACATATATCCACTGTTTAGATGGAACGAAATATCTTTAACTGTGATATGTTGTTGTCCCCCTAGCTATTTCAGGATGAATGCACTACCTGTAATCTCTCTGGATAAGAGCATCTGCTTAATGACTAAAATGTCAAATGTAAATGTTTTACAATACACTACCGTTCAAAAGTTTGGGGTTACTATACAAATGTTCTTGTTTTTGAAAGAAAAGCCATTGTCCATTAAAATAACATCAAATTCATCAGAAATACAGTGTAGACATTGTTGTAAATGACTATTGTAGCTGGAAACGGCAGATTTTTTATTGTAGCTGGAAACGGCTGATTGGAATATCTACATAGGCGTACAGGAGGCCCATTATCAGCAACCATCACTCCTGTGTTCCAATGGCACGTTGTGTTAGCTAATCCAAGTTTGTCATTTTAAAAGGCTAATTGATCATTAGAAAACCATTTTGCAATTATGTTAGCACAGCTGAAAAACTGTTGTTCTGATTAAAGAAGCAATATTATTATTATTATTTTACATTTTTGTAATACTGATGTCACAATTGTAACATTTGTAAAGTTCTTTATTAAAAATGTAGTTATTTGTTACATTTGACTGTGTAACACCTAGTAGAAGTACTTATTTCTCTGAGTGAGGCGGATATATAGCATTTAGTAAAAAACACATGATTCTTAGTCTCTCTGAAATGAAAGCATCATGTGATAGATTTGGAACAATACATGTGTCATTGATTACAGACACCTGTGTGTGTGTCCTTTCAAAGCATATAAAGTGGTGACCCGCAGTGTTTGTCATTACGCTCTGATGAAGACAGCATTGAAACATTGGTTATTAAACTCCTAGAGTGTGAGGCTCCCCTTGGCAATTGAATAAACCCATGCCATGATTAGATAGTGAAAAAACACACCAATCTCTTTCATAAGTTCTTTAAACAATAAAAGCTCATTTACCAACATTTCTGAAAATGAAACTATTCTGATTTAAATGACCATTGACACAATTAGTATGAGGCTTTACAAATGAAAACAATTGTATTTTGGGATATAGACAGTGATTACCATGAGGAAATGCCACATGTTATACATTATAATCTTTACCAAAATATCAGAACTACCAAGGAGACACAGGCGGAAGAAGTGAGATAAAAACCTACTATTGGGGTGTCCCATAGCCTTTTGCTTTGGTGAATCCCATTGAGACGGCAACCACTAAGGCAGGTAATCCTGAAAAAGAGAAGAATGAATACATGAACAATGCGACAGGTAGTTCTGGGTTTCATTGTGCCGTACAGCCATCATGCAGGTCATCTCCTTCATCATTCGCTCCATAGAAGCAGTGTTCTGCGATAGAACTCCAGTCATGATAAGAAGCATAGTGGATTTAAAGATAGAATCCTTAGTTGCTAGATCCATTTTTGGTTTTATAAATGAATGATATATACCCATTTTTACCTTGTCAGCTCAGGATTCGATCTAGCAACCTTCTGGATACTGACACAACCACTAGGCTACCTGCCGCCCCAAAAACTTGATTTCATGGATGGTCAGGCCTTACATCAGTAGCTACATCTATGAATTTGAATGTACATTTCTTCAGACCCATCACTCAACTTTTTATTTCCAGAACAGAGGAGGGGTGATCACTTTGTTATTGTTTGAATGTAGGATTGTAGCTTTAAGAGCAGTGCTACCTCCACACACAGTAACACAATGAAAACAATCCCTGTGAGAGTCTACAGTGGGTTTCCCTCTCTCTAGTACATGGGGCTTGTTCCCCCTCTACACCACCTCAATATGGATCTCTGTTATGGATTGTTCCATTCCATCCTGGAATATAACACCTTTCCTCTCGGCATGGCCCGGGAACACACACGCACGCACGGACGGACGGACGGACGGACGGACGGACGGACGGACGGACGGACGGACAGACAGACAGACAGACAGACAGACAGAGACAGACAGAGACAGACAGACAGAGACAGACAGACAGACAGACGTGATTTACTGATGCAGTCACATTTCCTGGAGGTGGGTGCGGAGACCTTGTGGTCGTCCACTCGTCTCTCCCAGTGCTGAAGAGGTAAATGGACTCCTAATGTATGGAGCTATGGCATAAATCACCTAGCCTCCAGAGCTCTGATCTACACACACGTTCATGTAAACACGCTAAGCACTGCTTGATTTACTGTAAAAAAAAAGAAGCTACAATCTGAACAAGACGAGCAAATCAATTGTTACTATAAACTCTAAACACCACAGAGACGTTAGATTATACTGAACACCTGTAGTACAAAAAACAACATGTAATGTTGATGCTTGAGGATTGTATTGGTTCTTCACATAAGTTTCATAACTGTTGACACATACTTTTCATTGAAAACAAACCCTTGTTTCTGACAGTATCGTATCCTCACAGAGCTGCTACAATGGATGAGTCTACAGAGATGCTACAATGGATGAGTCTACAGAGATGCTACAATGGATGAGTCTACAGAGATGCTACAATGGATGAGTCTACAGAGATGCTAGAATGGATGATTCTACAGAGATGCTACAATGGATGAGTCTACAGAGATACTACAGTGGATGAGTTTACAGAGATGCTACAATGGATGACTTTACAGAGATGCTACAATGGATGAATCTACGGAGATGCTACAATGGATGAGTTTACAGAGATTCTACAATGGATGAGTTTACAGAGATGCTACAATGGATGAGTTTACAGAGATGCTGCACACTGCTCTTGATAGTATCACTGATCTTTAATAAGCTTACGTATCGGCCTCACGGCCTTCATCAGAGCTTTTGTGATTTTTAAAAAAATTAGCACCCTTATGTAGACGTTCTGTGGCGTTCTGCATTAGCATCGAATAGCCCCCGTGATATGCACATTTTCAGGGAAGTTAGGAACAAATATACACAGGCAGTTAGAAAAGCTAAGGCTAGCTTTTTCAACCAGAAATTTGCATCCTGTAGTACTAACTCAAAAAAGTTCTGGGACACTGTAAAGTCCATGGAGAATAAGAGCACCTCCTCCCAGCTGCCCACTGCTTGAGGCTAGGAAACACTGTTACCACCGATAAATCCACTATAATTGAGAATTTCAATAAGCATTTCTCTACGGCTGGCCATGCTTTCCACCTGGCTACCCCTACCCCGGTCAACTGCCCGGCACCCTCCACAGCAACCCACCAAAGCCCCCACCCTTTTCTCTTTCACCCAAATCCAGATAGCTGATGTTCTGAAAGAGCTGCAAAATCTGGACCCATACAAATCAGCCGGGCTAGACAATCTGGACCCTCTCTTTCTAAAATAATCTGCCGAAATTGTTGCAAACCCCTATTACTAGCCTGTTCAACCTCTCTTTCGTATCGTCTGAGATTCCCAAAGATTGGAAAGCTGCCGCGGTCATCCCCCTCTTCAAAGGGGGTGACACTCTAGACCGAAACTGCTACAGACCTATATCTATCCTACCCTGTCTTTCTAAAGTCTTCGAAAACCAAGTTAACAAACAGATTACCGACCATTTCAAATCCCACCGTACCTTCTCCTCTATGCAATCTGGTTTCAGAGCTGGTCATGGGTGCACCTGAGCCACGCTCAAGGTCCTAAACGACATCATAACCGCCATCGATAAGAGACATTACTGTGCAGCCGTATTCATCGACCTGGCCAAGGCTTTCGACTCTGTCAGCACCACATTCTTATTGGCAGACTCGACAGCCTTGGTTTCTCAAATGATTGCCTCGCCTGGTTTACCAACTACTTCTCAGATAGAGGTCAGTGTGTCAAATCGGAGGGCCTGTTGTCCGGACCTCTGGCAGTCTCTATGGGTGTGCCACAGGGGTTCAATTCTCGGGCCGACTCTCTTCTCTATATACATCAATGATGTTGCTCTTGCTGCTGGTGATTATCTGATCCACCTCTACGCAGACGACACCATTCTGTATACTTCTGGCCCCTCTTTGGACACTGTGTTAACTAACCTCCAGACGAGCTTCAATGCCATACAACTCTCCTTCCGTGGCCTCCAACTGCTCTTAAACGCAGGTAAAACTAAATGCATGCTATTCAATCAATCACTGCCCCCACCTGCTTGCCCGTCCAGCATCACTACTCTGGACGGCTCTGACTTAGAATACGTGGACAACTACAAATATCTGGGTGTCTGGTTAGACTGTAAACTCTCCTTCCAGACTCACATTAAGCATCTCCAATCCAAATTAAATCTAGAATCGGCTTCCTATATCGCAACAAAGCATCCTTCATTCATCTGCCAAACACACCCTCGTAAAACTGACCATCCTACCGATCCTCGACTTCGGTGATGGCATCTATAAAATAGCCTCCAACACTCTACTCAACAAACTGGATGCAGTCTATCACAGTGCCATCCGTTTTGTCACCAAAGCCCCATACACTACCCACCATTGCGACCTGTACGCTCTCGTTGGTTGGCCCTCGCTTCATACTCATCGCCAAACCCACTGGCTACAGGTCATCTACAAGTCTCTGCTAGGTAAAGCCACGCCTTATCTCAGCTCACTGGTCACCATAGCAGCACCCATTCGTAGCATGCGCTCCAGCAGTTATATCTCACTGGTCACCCCCAAAGCCAATTCCTCCTTTGGCCGCCTTTCCTTCCAGTTCTCTGCTGCCAATGACTGGAACGAACTGCAAAAATCTCTGAAGCTGGAGACTCATATCTCCCTCACTAGCTTGAAGCACCAGCTGTCAGAGCAGCTCACAGATCACTGCACCTGTACATAGCCCATCTGTAAACAGCCCATCTATCTACCTACCACATCCCCATACTGTATTTATATATTTATCTTGCTCCTTTGCACCCCAGTAGCTCTACTTGCACATTCATCTTCTGCACATCTACCATTCCAGTGTTTAATTGCTATATTGTAATTACTTCGCCACCATGGCCTATTCATTGCCTTAACTTACCTCATTTGCACTCACTGTATATAGACTTTTGTTTTCTTTTGTTCTACTGTATTATTGATTGTATGTTGTTTTATTCCATGTGTAACTCTGTGTTGTTGTTTGTGTCGAACTGCTTTGCTTTATCTTGGCCAGGTCGCAGTTGCAAATGAGAACTTGTTCTCAAATAATCTACCTGGTTAAAAAAAGGTGAAATAAATAAATAAAATATAATAAAAAGACCTAGCCCCACCCACATCCGTTCCACACGTCGAAAGGGGTTGGAGGCCAAGGAAAAACAAATAAGTGCTACCAAATATAACAATATGCATTTCATAAATATTCCAATAAAGTGTGTAAATAAGACGTATTAAACACGTCTATAAACCACAATGAGGACATAGCAAAGTTTTCATTAATCATTGGGTACATCGTACGAAAAACATCAGAGTAATCTTAAATAGGCACATAATTCATGTTCAAATTCACAACATAACATTCATAGGCATTTCATCATTAAGTCCTTCAGGAAATAATGTCTGGAGGGTGAAAATCCCAAAACATTCTCTTTTACTCAGAGTATTATTAATATCACCTCCCCTGTCTGATATCTTGACTTTCTCTATGCCACAAAATCTAAAGGTAGAAATGATTAATGAAAACTTGCTATGTCCTCATTGTGGTTTATAGACGTGTTTAATATGTCTTATTTACACATTTTATTGGAATATTTATGAAATGCATATTGTTATATTTGGTAGCACTTAGTATTTGTTTTTTCCTTGGCCTCCAACCCCTTTCCATGTGTGTAACGGATGTGGGTGTGGCTAGGTCTACATAAGGGTGCTAATTTTAAAAAACTCACAAAAGCTCTGATGAAGGCCCTGAGGCCGGTACGTAAAGCTCTGATGAAGGCCGTGAGGCCAATACGTAAAGCTCTGAGGAAGTCCGTGAGGCCGGTACGTAAAGCTCTGATGAAGGCCGTGAGGCCGGTACGTAAAGCTCTGATGAAGGCCGTGAGGCCGGTACGTAAAGCTCTGATGAAGGCCGTGAGGCCGGTACGTAAAGCTCTGATGAAGGCCGTGAGGGCGGTACGTAAAGCTCTGATGAAGACCCTGAGGCCGATACGTAAAGCTCTGATGAAGGCCGTGAGTCCGGTACGTAAAGCTCTGAGGAAGTCCCGGGAGGCCGGTACGTAAAGCTCTGATGAAGGCCGTGAGGCCAATACGTAAAGCTCTGATGAAGGCCGTGAGGCCGGTACGTAAAGCTCTGATGAAGGCCGTGAGGGCGGTACGTAAAGCTCTGAGGAAGTCCGTGAGGCCGGTACGTAAAGCTCTGATGAAGGCCGTGAGGGCGGTACGGTAAAGCTCTGATGAAGACCCTGAGGCCGATACGTAAAGCTCTGATGAAGGCCGTGAGGCCGATACGTAAAGCTCTGATGAAGGCCGTGAGGCCGGTACGTAAAGCTCTGATGAAGGCCGTGAGGCCGGTACGTAAAGCTCTGATGAAGGCCGTGAGGCCGGTACATAAAGCTCTGATGAAGGCCGTGAGGCCAATACGTAAAGCTCTGATGAAGGCCGTGAGGCCGGTACGTAAAGCTCTGATGAACGCCGTGAGGCCGATACGTAATGCTACAATGCTACAATGGATGAATCTACAGAAATGCTACAATGGATGAGTTTACTGTCATTTGTTCTCAGAGACATCCTCTCATATGAAGTTTCTGTGCAGTGACAGGACAACAGATACAGCACAGATACAAGTCATATATTTCCTTCTCACCTAACATGATCATACAACATCTAACCTACTAAATCCACCAAGACACACGGTTTTATCATTTACATTTAGACTGTCTTTACCTATACACTTAACCTGTCTGTCTGTCTGTCTGTCTGTCTGTCTGTCTGTCTGTCTGTCTGTCTGTCTGTCTGTCTGTCTGTCTGTCTGTCTGTCTGTCTGTCTGTCTGTCTGTCTGTCCGTCTGTCCGTCTCTCTCTCCCTCTCTCTTCTCTCTCTCTCTTCCTCTCTTTCTTTCTTCTCTCTCTCTCTCTCTCCATCTCTCTCTCTCCCTCTCCCTCTTTCTTTCTCTCTCTCTCTTTCTCTGTGCCTGATGTATATCTATATAGACAATACTTTAATAATAATCATACATACACTACTTTCCTTATCACTTAGTCTTCTCGTTTAGCTAGCTGTACCCTGAAAAACAACAACAACAACACAAGCCTCGCTGTGCTAAAACACTGCAGAGGCCTGGATTAAATCCTAGCTATCAGCTATGTCCTTGTGAACTCCTATGAGGAAACAACCACCAGGCTAGCTAGTCAATCTCCCTACAGCCCAAGGGAAGTCCATTTACAGATCCCTAGGAGAGTTGGAATGGAGGGAGCACATCAGCACTGCAACACAGAACCTAGCTGACAGGAGGACGACAGAAACAACTCCATCCCAGATGAAGAGAGAGAGAGAGATGAAGAGAAAAGGGGGGTGAAAGAGAGAAATAGGGACATTCAAAGAACCCAGGGAGAGTGTGAGTGAGAGAGAGATGAGAGAGAAACAGAGACAGATATATAGAGAGATCCAAAGACAGATACAGGTAACAGAGAAACCAAAACTTTCTGTTCTCAAGACCCAGGAGACACACTTCCCAAGGGAAGTCCATTTACAGATCCCTAGGAGAGTTGGAATGGAGGGAGCACATCAGGACTCCAACACAGAACCTAGCTGATAGGAGGACGACAGAGACAACTCCATCCCAGATGAAGAGAGAGAGAGATGAAGAGAAAAGGGAGGGGCAGAGAGATAAATAGACGCATTAAAGAACAGACCTACTAACCAAGAGAGAGAACAAGACATTTCAGAGTCATGACCCATGAGACAGAGACACTCTCCCCATCCCAGACAGAGACACTCTCCCCCATCCCAGACAGAGACACTCTCCCCATCCCAGACAGAGACACTCTCCCCATCCCAGACAGAGACACTGTCCCCATCCCAGACAGAGACACTCTCCCCATCCCAGACAGAGACACTCTCCCCCATCCCAGACAGAGACACTCTCCCCATCCCAGACAGAGACACTCTCCCCATCCCAGACAGAGACACTCTCCCCATCCCAGACAGAGACACTCTCCCCATCCAGACAGAGACACTCTCCCCATCCCAGACAGAGACACTCTCCCCATCCCAGACAGAGACACTCTCCCCATCCTAGACAGAGACACTCTCCCCATCCCAGACAGAGACACTCTCCCCATCCCAGACAGAGACAGAGACTCTCTCCCCATCCCAGACAGAGACAGAGACTCTCTCCCTATCCCAGACAGAGACACTCTCCCCATCCCAGACAGAGACACTCTCCCCATCCCAGACAGAGACAGAGACTCTCTCCCCATCCCAGACAGAGACACTCTCCCCATCCCAGACAGAGACAGAGACACTCTCCCCATCCCAGACAGAAACAGAGACACTCTCCCCATCCCAGACAGAGACACTCTCCCCATCCCAGACAGAGACAGAGACACTCTCCCCATCCCAGACAGAGACACTCTCTCCATCCCAGACAGAGACACTCTCCCCATCCCAGACAGACAGAGACACTCTCCCCATCCCAGACAGAGACTCTCTCCCCATTCCAGACAGAGACAGAGACACTCTCCCTATCCCAGACAGAGATACTCTCCCCATCCCAGACAGAGACACTCTCCCCATCCCAGACAGAGACACTCTCCCCATCCCAGACAGAGACAGAGACACTCACCCCATCCCAGACAGAGACACTCACCCCATCCCAGACAGAGACAGAGACACTCTCCCCATCCCAGACAGAGACAGAGACACTCTCCCCATCCCAGACAGAGACAGAGACACTCTCCCCATCCCAGACAGAGACAGAGACACTCACCCCATCCCAGACAGAGACAGAGACTCTCTCCCTATCCCAGACAGAGACACTCACCCCATCCCAGACAGAGACAGAGACACTCACCCCATCCCAGACAGAGACAGAGACACTCTCCCCATCCCAGACAGAGACAGAAACACTCACCCCATCCCAGACAGAGACAGAGACACTCACCCCATCCCAGACAGAGACAGAGACACTCACCCCATCCCAGACAGAGACACTCTCCCCATCCCAGACAGAGACACTCTCCCCATCCCAGACAGAGACAGAGACACTCTCCCCATCCCAGACAGAGACAGAGACACTCACCCCATCCCAGACAGAGACAGAGACACTCACCCATCCCAGACAGAGACACTCTCCCCATCCCAGACAGAGACAGAAACACTCACCCCATCCCAGACAGAGACAGAGACACTCACCCCATCCCAGACAGAGACAGAGACACTCACCCCATCCCAGACAGAGACACACTCCCCATCCCCAGACAGAGACACTCTCCCCATCCCAGCCAGAGACAGAGACTCTCTCCCTATCCCAGAAAGAGACACTCTCCCCATCCCAGACAGAGACACTCTCCCCATCCAGACAGAGACAGAGACACTCACCCCATCCCAGACAGAGACAGAGACACTCACCCCATCCCAGACAGAGACAGAGACACTCACCCCATCCCAGACAGAGACACTCTCCCCATCCCAGACAGAGACACTCTCCCCATCCCAGCCAGAGACAGAGACTCTCTCCCTATCCCAGAAAGAGACACTTCCCCATCCCAGACAGAGACACTCACCCCATCCCAGAACAGAGACAGAGACTCTCTCCCCATCCCAGACAGAGACAGAGACTCTCTCCCCAACCCAGACAGAGACACTCTCCCCATCCCAGACAGAGACACTCACCCCATCCCAGACAGAGACAGAGACTCTCTCCCCATCCCAGACAGAGACAGAGACTCTCTCCCTATCCCAGACAGAGACGCTCTCCCTATCCCAGACAGAGACACTCTCCCCATCCCAGACAGAGACACTCTCCCCATCCCAGACAGAGACACTCACCCCATCCCAGACAGAGACAGAGACTCTCTCCCCATCCCAGACAGAGACAGAGACTCTCTCCCTATCCCAGACAGAGACGCTCTCCCCATCCCAGACAGAGACACTCTCCCCATCCCAGACAGAGACACTCACCCCATCCCAGACAGAGACAGAGACTCTCTCCCCATCCCAGACAGAGACAGAGACTCTCTCCCTATCCCAGACAGAGACGCTCTCCCTATCCCAGACAGAGACAGTCTCCCCATCCCAGACAGAGACACTCTCCCCATCCCAGACAGAGACACTCTCCCCATCCCAGACAGAGACACTCTCCCCAACCCAGACAGAGACACTCTCCCCATCCCAGACAGAGACACTCACCCCATCCCAGACAGAGACAGAGACTCTCTCCCCATCCCAGACAGAGACAGAGACTCTCTCCCTATCCCAGACAGAGACGCTCTCCCTATCCCAGACAGAGACAGTCTCCCCATCCCAGACAGAGACACTCTCCCCATCCCAGGCAGAGACTCTCTCCCCATCCCAGACAGAGACACTCTCCCCATCCCAGACAGAGACACTCACCCCATCCCAGACAGAGGAACCTCTTCCTGATGAGCCTGGTGCGGACCTTCCCAGTGACGGCCATGTAGGACTGCCAAGCCTCCGTTAGGACCCAGCAGAACGACGCCAGGAAGAAGAAGTGAAGGAAGGCTGTCGTCATGGTACAGACACCCTGTTGATGACAAAGAAAAGGGACAATGAGGTTCTGGATGGTAAAACCTTGTGAAGAACATGAGTGAGCGGGACAGCAATGGCCGACAACATCAACTTCATAGACCAGTATTCACAAAGCGTCTCAGAGTGGGATAGCTGATATAGGATCCGTTTTGTCTTTTAGATCATAATGAATGAGGTTATATGGACGAGGAGGACCCGATCCTAGATCAGCACATATGGGCCTAAGATTATTAGAAGAATTGACTGTGTCAATTCTGTGATTCCCATAATGCACCACAGTTTGATCACATAAAAACTGTCACAAAAGCAGCACAGTATCATTTAACAATTCTACTCAGGTGTAAAACAGTAGATCTAAACTGCACTTTCAGTCTACATAATACCTTATAAACCAAAGATTGTACTACACTCCATTAGTATATTATCCGTTTGCCATAAGCACTACAACTACATACAACTACAGCATACATATATAAAGCTTCTGCTAAATGGTATATTGGTTAGTTAGACAAATACATATTGTAATGGGACCCTGTCTTGAACAGTAATGGTACCCTGTCCTGAACACTAATGGTACCCTGTCCTGAACACTAATGGTACCCTGTCCTGAACAGTAATGGGACCCTGTCCTGAGCGGTAATGGTACCCTGTCCTGAACAGTAATGGGACCCTGTCCTGAGCGGTAATGGTACCCTGTCCTGAACAGTAATGGTACCCTGTCCTGAACAGTAACGGTACCCTGTCCTGAACAGTAATGGTACCCTGTCCTGAACAGTAATGGTTCCCTGTCCTGAACAGTAATGGTTCCCTGTCCTGAACAGTAATGGTACCCTGTCCTGAACACTAATGGTACCCTGTCCTGAACACTAATGGTACCCTGTCCTGAACAGTAATGGTACCCTGTCCTGAACACTAATGGTACCCTGTCCTGAACAGTAATGGTACCCTGTCCTGAACAGTAATGGTTCCCTGTCCTGAACACTAATGGTACCCTGTCCTGAACAGTAACGGTACCCTGTCCTGAACAGTAATGGTTCCCTGTCCTGAACAGTAAGGGTACCCTGTCCTGAACAGTAATGGTTCCCTGTCCTGAACAGTATTGGTACCCTGTCCTGAACAGTAATGGGACCCTTTCCTGAACAGTAATGGAACCCTGTCCTGAACAGTAATGGTACCCTGTCCTGAACAGTAATGGTACCTGTCCTGAACAGTAATGGTACCCTGTCCTGAACACTAATGGTACCCTGTCCTGAACAGTAATGGTACCCTGTCCTGAACAGTAATGGGACCCTGTCCTGAACAGTAATGGGACCCTGTCCTGAACAGTAATGGGACCCTGTCCTGAACAGTAATGTACCTGTCCTGAACAGTAATGGTACCCTGTCCTGAACATTAATGGTACCCTGTCCTGAACAGTAACGGTACCCTGTCCTGAACAGTAACGGTACCCTGTCCTGAACAGTAATGGTACCCTGTCCTGAACAGTAACGGTATCCTGCCCTGAGCATTAAGTCAATAAGAGCTTTGGTTAGAATCCCATGACTGCAGCAACAGGAATGACAGGAACGACAGGACAGGACAGACAGACAGACAGACAGACAGAAGACAGACAGACAGACAGACAGACAGGACAGACAGACAGACAGACAGACAGACAGACAGACAGACAGACAGACAGACAGACAGACAGACAGACAGACAGACAGACAGACAGACAGACAGGGAACCAGAGAACCAGGTTGACTGACTGACACAAATCCATGGCTCTGCATTTCTCTGCCTGCAGCACACATTCATTAGTATGCTAGTGATCGAACAGGAAGGCACGTGAAGCAAGGTCGAGCTATCTACACGGAGAGGGAGTGTGTGTGTCTATGTGTATGTTTTTGTTTAACTATCCTTGTTGGTACCAGAGGTCCTCACAAGGATAGTAAAACAAGGAAAATTCGGGGATGGGGTAAGTATCTGCTGGTCCCCATAAGGAAAAATGCTATTTTAGGCTTAGGAGTTAGGTTTAGGGTTCGAATGAAGGTTAGGGTTAGAATGAAGGTTAGGGTTAGAATGAAGGTTAGGGTTAGGGAAAGGGTGATATCTAGTCAGTTGTTCAACTGAATGTATTCAACTGAAATGTGTCCTCAATCAGAGAGGTGCGGGGGGCTGCCATAATCGACATCCACGTCTTCGGCGGCCGGGGAACAGTAGGTTAACTGCCTTGCTCAGGGGTAGAATGACAGATTTTTACCTTGTCAGCTCAGGGACAAGGTAAAATTATTAGGGGTTAGAGTTAGGTTGAGGTTAAGGGTTAGGGGTAGGAGTTAGGGTTACAGTACGTATAGTTTTAGGGTTAGGGGTTTGGAGTCAAGGTTAGGCTTTGGGTTAAGGTTAGAGTTAGGGTTAGATTTAGGGTTAGGGGTTAGGGAAAATATGATTTTGGATGGGAATCAATTATTTGGTCCCCAAAAGGACAGCAATACAAAACTGTGTGTGTGTGTGTTTGTGCGTGCGTGCGCGCGAGCGAGTGTGTGTGTGTGTGTGTGTGCGTGCGTGTGTGTGTGCGTGTGTGTGTATGCGAGTGTGTGTGTGTGTGTGTGTGTGCGTGTGTGTGTGCGTGTGTGTGTGCATGTGTGTATGCGAGTGTGTGTGTGTGTAAGCGTGCGTGTGTGTGTGAGTGTGTGTGTGTGCGCGTGTGTGTATGCGAGTGTGTGTGTGTGTAAGCGTGCGTGTGTGTGTGAGTGTGTGTGTGTGAGCGTGTGTGTGTATGCGAGTGTGTGTGTGTGTGTGTGCGTGCATGTGTGTGTGCATGTGTGTATGCGAGTGTGTGTGTGTGTGCGCGCTTGTCCATCACTATTCTTCCTCTAAGCAGATAAAGCAACAGCCTGAATTTGGGCGTGAATTCATGAAAAAGAGGATTAGTGAATTAAGAAGTAGCCTTAATAAGCTCTGTGAAAGGGAAGTAACATGTACAGTGGGTAGTGAGAGGATTAAGCTGATGTCAATTCAGACACTCTCTGGTTTCTGTAGTTCAGGTTTTTGAGCTGTGGTAATCTGAGTGTTATTACGCAAAGAAGGGGAAACAGTTGAGCACATGTCAGCTCCTTCCAAATCCAAGACTTCCACACTGTTCTGTACTGTAGAGTGATTAGATTAACATTCAACACATCCATCCTCTTCAATTAGAAAAGCTACTTCATTGGACAAACAACCAAAACTGCAGCCCAGTCACATAGTTTGCTATTAAGCTGAGGGATGGGGCTGGAGATGCTTTCATTGAAATGACCAATGAACAGCAGTATATATTGAAGATTACACCTTTTATGTTGATGGAAGCCACTGGAGATACTGACTAACCCATGTTCAGGCCATGTGAGAAAATGAAATGATGTTTACCCATGGCCAGGAGGGATTTTAATCACGCCTTTGTGGATGCGGCTGGCAAATGTTTTCCCTGAATTCATGCATGAATGCACATAGTCCTCTTCTGAACTCTTATACAACTGCCTGCTTTAGAAAGAGATGGCACACCAACATTATGTCATGTGATCTCCCTATACCTCTCAGTTTGCAACACTATCATTTAAAATAGAGTCATGTTTTCTCAGTTCGAGGAGATGAGCAGGAAGACATGAATGAGGGTATGGAACCCATTCATCTTTGTATTTATCTGGGTTTCCTATGCTCCTTGTCATTTCACCTCATTTATTGGACTATATGAAGGGCTCCCTCAAAAAATAGACCTTGGTTTCAATGGGGTTCCCCCTGCCTAAATAAAGGTTAAATAAAATATGTGAATAACCCCATTTGTTTGGTGTGAGCTCATCATATCAGAAGTATTTAGAAAACAAATCTAAACAGAAAGACATTACTTTATTCAAAGTAATTAATAAGAGATTGCTGTATTCTGATTTCCCCCCAGGAATCCTCCCTGAGACATCATCTGAGGTAGAGTAGGACTTCACATCTGATCTCTGTACCTATCAGAGTGTGGTAGAGTAGGACTTCACATCTGGTCTCTGTACCTATCAGAGTGAGGTAGAGTAGGACTTCACATCTGATCTCTGTACCTATCAGAGTGAGGTAGAGTAGGACTTCACATCTGATCTCTGTACCTATCAGAGTGTGGTAGAGTAGGACTTCACATCTGATCTCTGTACCTATCAGAGTGTGGTAGAGTAGGACTTCACATCTGATCTCTGTACCTATCAGAGTGTGGTAGAGTAGGACTTCACATCTGATCTCTGTACCTATCAGAGTGTGGTAGAGTAGGACTTCACATCTGATCTCTACCTATCAGAGTGAGGTAGAGTAGGACTTCACATCTGATCTCTGTACCTATCAGAGTGTGGTAGAGTAGGACTTCACATCTGATCTCTGTACCTATCAGAGTGTGGTAGAGTAGGACTTCACATCTGATCTCTGTACCTATCAGAGTGTGGTAGAGTAGGACTTCACATCTGATCTCTGTACCTATCAGAGTGTGGTAGAGTAGGACTTCACATCTGATCTCTGTACCTATCAGAGTGTGGTAGAGTAGGACTTCACATCTGATCTCTGTACCTATCAGAGTGTGGTAGAGTAGGACTTCACATCTGATCTCTGTACCTATCAGAGTGTAGTAGAGTAGGACTTCACATCTGATCTCTACCTATCAGAGTGAGGTAGAGTAGGACTTCACATCTGATCTCTGTACCTATCAGAGTGTGGTAGAGTAGGACTTCACATCTGATCTCTGTACCTATCAGAGTGTGGTAGAGTAGGACTTCACATCTGATCTCTGTACCTATCAGAGTGTGGTAGAGTAGGACTTCACATCTGATCTCTACCTATCAGAGTGAGGTAGAGTAGGACTTCACATCTGATCTCTGTACCTATCAGAGTGTGGTAGAGTAGGACTTCACATCTGATCTCTGTACCTATCAGAGTGTGGTAGAGTAGGACTTCACATCTGATCTCTGTACCTATCAGAGTGTGGTAGAGTAGGACTTCACATCTGATCTCTGTACCTATCAGAGTGTGGTAGAGTAGGACTTCACATCTGATCTCTGTACCTATCAGAGTGTGGTAGAGTAGGACTTCACATCTGATCTCTGTACCTATCAGAGTGTGGTAGAGTAGGACTTCACATCTGATCTCTGTACCTATCAGAGTGTAGTAGAGTAGGACTTCACATCTGATCTCTACCTATCAGAGTGAGGTAGAGTAGAACTTCACATCTGATCTCTGTACCTATCAGAGTGTGGTAGAGTAGGACTTCACATCTGATCTCTGTACCTATCAGAGTGTAGTAGAGTAGGACTTCACATCTGATCTCTGTACCTATCAGAGTGTGGTAGAGTAGGACTTCACATCTGATCTCTGTACCTATCAGAGTGTGGTAGAGTAGGACTTCACATCTGATCTCTCTACCTATCAGAGTGTAGTAGAGTAGGACTTCACATCTGATCTCTGTACCTATCAGAGTGTGGTAGAGTAGGACTTCACATCTGATCTCTACCTATCAGAGTGAGGTAGAGTAGAACTTCACATCTGATCTCTGTACCTATCAGAGTGTGGTAGAGTAGGACTTCACATCTGATCTCTGTACCTATCAGAGTGTAGTAGAGTAGGACTTCACATCTGATCTCTGTACCTATCAGAGTGTGGTAGAGTAGGACTTCACATCTGATCTCTGTACCTATCAGAGTGTGGTAGAGTAGGACTTCACATCTGATCTCTCTACCTATCAGAGTGTAGTAGAGTAGGACTTCACATCTGATCTCTGTACCTATCAGAGTGTGGTAGAGTAGGACTTCACATCTGATCTCTGTACCTATCAGAGTGTGGTAGAGTAGGACTTCACATCTGATCTCTGTACCTATCAGAGTGAGGTAGAGTAGGACTTCACATCTGATCTCTGTACCTATCAGAGTGAGGTAGAGTAGGACTTCACATCTGATCTCTGTACCTATCAGAGTGAGGTAGAGTAGGACTTCACATCTGATCTCTGTACCTATCAGAGTGTGGTAGAGTAGGACTTCACATCTGATCTCTACCTATCAGAGTGTAGTAGAGTAGGACTTCACATCTGATCTCTACCTATCAGAGTGAGGTAGAGTAGGACTTCACATCTGACCTCTGTACCTATCAGAGTGTAGTAGAGTAGGACTTCACATCTGATCTCTACCTATCAGAGTGTGGTAAAGTAGGACTTCACATCTGATCTCTGTACCTATCAGAGTGAGGTAGAGTAGGGCTTCACATCTGATCTCTGTACCTATCAGAGTGAGGTAGAATAGGACTTCACATCTGATCTCTGTACCTATCAGAGTGTAGTAGAGTAGGACTTCACATCTGATCTCTGTACCTATCAGAGTGTGGTAGAGTAGGACTTCAAATCTGATCTCTGTACCTATCAGAGTGAGGTAGAGTAGGACTTCACATCTGATCTCTGTACCTATCAGAGTGTGGTAGAGTAGGACTTCACATCTGATCTCTGTACCTATCAGAGTGTGGTAGAGTAGGACTTCACATCTGATCTCTGTACCTATCAGAGTGTGGTAGAGTAGGACTTCACATCTGATCTCTGTACCTATCAGAGTGTGGTAGAGTAGGACTTCACATCTGATCTCTACCTATCAGAGTGTGGTAGAGTAGGACTTCACATCTGATCTCTGTACCTATCAGAGTGTGGTAGAATAGGACTTCACATCTGATCTCTGTACCTATCAGAGTGTGGTAGAGTAGGACTTCACATCTGATCTCTGTACCTATCAGAGTGTGGTAGAGTAGGACTTCACATCTGATCTCTGTACCTATCAGAGTGTAGTAGAGTAGGACTTCACATCTGATCTCTGTACCTATCAGAGTGTGGTAGAGTAGGACTTCACATCTGATCTCTGTACCTATCAGAGTGTGGTAGAGTAGGACTTCACATCTGATCTCTCTACCTATCAGAGTGTAGTAGAGTAGGACTTCACATCTGATCTCTGTACCTATCAGAGTGTGGTAGAGTAGGACTTCACATCTGATCTCTACCTATCAGAGTGAGGTAGAGTAGAACTTCACATCTGATCTCTGTACCTATCAGAGTGTGGTAGAGTAGGACTTCACATCTGATCTCTGTACCTATCAGAGTGTAGTAGAGTAGGACTTCACATCTGATCTCTGTACCTATCAGAGTGTGGTAGAGTAGGACTTCACATCTGATCTCTGTACCTATCAGAGTGTGGTAGAGTAGGACTTCACATCTGATCTCTCTACCTATCAGAGTGTAGTAGAGTAGGACTTCACATCTGATCTCTGTACCTATCAGAGTGTGGTAGAGTAGGACTTCACATCTGATCTCTGTACCTATCAGAGTGAGGTAGAGTAGGACTTCACATCTGATCTCTGTACCTATCAGAGTGAGGTAGAGTAGGACTTCACATCTGATCTCTGTACCTATCAGAGTGAGGTAGAGTAGGACTTCACATCTGATCTCTGTACCTATCAGAGTGTGGTAGAGTAGGACTTCACATCTGATCTCTACCTATCAGAGTGTAGTAGAGTAGGACTTCACATCTGATCTCTACCTATCAGAGTGAGGTAGAGTAGGACTTCACATCTGACCTCTGTACCTATCAGAGTGTAGTAGAGTAGGACTTCACATCTGATCTCTACCTATCAGAGTGTGGTAAAGTAGGACTTCACATCTGATCTCTGTACCTATCAGAGTGAGGTAGAGTAGGGCTTCACATCTGATCTCTGTACCTATCAGAGTGAGGTAGAATAGGACTTCACATCTGATCTCTGTACCTATCAGAGTGTAGTAGAGTAGGACTTCACATCTGATCTCTGTACCTATCAGAGTGTGGTAGAGTAGGACTTCACATCTGATCTCTGTACCTATCAGAGTGAGGTAGAGTAGGACTTCACATCTGATCTCTGTACCTATCAGAGTGTGGTAGAGTAGGACTTCACATCTGATCTCTGTACCTATCAGAGTGTGGTAGAGTAGGACTTCACATCTGATCTCTGTACCTATCAGAGTGTGGTAGAGTAGGACTTCACATCTGATCTCTGTACCTATCAGAGTGTGGTAGAGTAGGACTTCACATCTGATCTCTACCTATCAGAGTGTGGTAGAGTAGGACTTCACATCTGATCTCTGTACCTATCAGAGTGTGGTAGAATAGGACTTCACATCTGATCTCTGTACCTATCAGAGTGTGGTAGAGTAGGACTTCACATCTGATCTCTGTACCTATCAGAGTGTAGTAGAGTAGGACTTCACATCTGATCTCTCTACCTATCAGAGTGTGGTAGAGTAGGACTTCACATCTGATCTCTACCTATCAGAGTGAGGTAGAATAGGACTTCACATCTGATCTCTGTACCTATCAGAGTGAGGTAGAGTAGGACTTCACATCTGATCTCTGTACCTATCAGAGTGTAGTAGAGTAGGACTTCACATCTGATCTCTGTACCTATCAGAGTGTGGTAGAGTAGGACTTCACATCTGATCTCTGTACCTATCAGAATGTGGTAGAGTAGGACTTCACATCTGATCTCTGTACCTATCAGAGTGAGGTAGAGTAGGACTTCACATCTGATCTCTGTACCTATCAGAGTGTGGTAGAGTAGGACTTCACATCTGATCTCTGTACCTATCAGAGTGTAGTAGAGTAGGACTTCACATCTGATCTCTGTACCTATCAGAGTGTAGTAGAGTAGGACTTCACATCTGATCTCTGTACCTATCAGAGTGTAGTAGAGTAGCACTTCACATCTGATCTCTACCTATCAGAGTGTGGTAGAGTAGGACTTCACATCTGATCTCTGTACCTATCAGAGTGTGGTAGAGTAGGACTTCACATCTGATCTCTGTACCTATCAGAGTGTGGTAGAGTAGGACTTCACATCTGATCTCTGTACCTATCAGAGTGTAGTAGAGTAGGACTTCACATCTGATCTCTGTACCTATCAGAGTGTGGTAGAGTAGGACTTCACATCTGATCTCTGTATCTATCAGAGTGAGGTAGAGTAGGACTTCACATCTGATCTCTCTACCTATCAGAGTGTGGTAGAGTAGGACTTCACATCTGATCTCTACCTATCAGAGTGTGGTAGAGTAGGACTTCACATCTGATCTCTGTACCTATCAGAGTGAGGTAGAGTAGGACTTCACATCTGATCTCTGTACCTATCAGAGTGTGGTAGAGTAGGACTTCACATCTGATCTCTACCTATCAGAGTGAGGTAGAGTAGGACTTCACATCTGATCTCTGTACCTATCAGAGTGTGGTAGAGTAGGACTTCACATCTGATCTCTGTACCTATCAGAGTGAGGTAGAGTAGGACTTCACATCTGATCTCTGTACCTATCAGAGTGTGGTAGAGTAGGACTTCACATCTGATCTCTGTACCTATTTGAGTGTGGTAGAGTAGGACTTCACATCTGATCTCTGTACCTATCAGAGTGAGGTAGAGTAGGACTTCACATCTGATCTCTACCTATCAGAGTGAGGTAGAGTAGGACTTCACATCTGATCTCTGTACCTATCAGAGTGTGGTAGAGTAGGACTTCACATCTGATCTTTGTACCTATCAGAGTGAGGTAGAGTAGGACTTCACATCTGATCTCTGTACCTATCAGAGTGAGGTAGAGTAGGACTTCACATCTGATCTCTGTACCTATCAGAGTGTGGTGTGTGTGTGTTGCATAATGCTACATTACATAAAGTCTCTTCCTCCTCTTTTCATCTCTTCCTCCTCCTCCTCCTCCTCCTTTTCTCCACGTTTCTTATGATGGTTTCAGTGACAGTATACATGAACCAGACAGCCTGGCAGACAGTTGGTCTAGAGACAGGTGTTGAAGGATAACTATAACACATTCTCTCTCCACACAGCAGACAGTTGGTCTAGAGACAGGTGTTGAAGGAGAACTATAACACATTCTCTCTCCACACAGCAGACAGCAGGTCTAGAGACAGGTGTTGAAGGAGAACTATAACACATTCTCTCTCCACACAGCAGACAGTTGGTCTAGAGACAGATGTTGAAGGAGAACTATAACACATTCTCTCTCCACACAGCAGACAGTAGGTCTAGAGACAGGTGTTGAAGGAGAACTGTAACACATTCTCTCTCCACACAGCAGACAGTTGGTCTAGAGACAGGTGTTGAAGGAGAACTATAACACATTATCTCTCCACACAGCAGACAGTAGGTCTAGAGACAGGTGTTGAAGGAGAACTATAACACATTCTCTCTCCACACAGCAGACAGTTGGTCTAGAGACAGGTGTTGAAGGATAACTATAACACATTCTCTCTCCACACAGCAGACAGTAGGTCTAGAGACAGGTGTTGAAGGATAACTATAACACATTCTCTCTCCACACAGCAGACAGTAGGTCTAGAGACAGGTGTTGAAGGAGAACTATAACACATTCTCTCTCCACACAGCAGACAGTAGGTCTAGAGACAGGTGTTGAAGGAGAACTATAACACATTCTCTCTCCACACAGCAGACAGTAGGTCTAGAGACAGGTGTTGAAGGAGTACTATAACACATTCTCTCTCCACACAGCAGACAGTAGGTCTAGAGACAGGTGTTGAAGGAGAACTATAACACATTCTCTCTCCACACAGCAGACAGTAGGTCTAGAGACAGGTGTTGAAGGAGAACTATAACACATTCTCTCTCCACACAGCAGACAGTTGGTCTAGAGACAGGTGTTGAAGGAGAACTATAACACATTCTCTCTCCACACAGCAGACAGTAGGTCTAGAGACAGGTGTTGAAGGAGAACTATAACACATTCTCTCTCCACACAGCAGACAGTTGGTCTAGAGACAGGTGTTGAAGGATAACTATAACACATTCTCTCTCCACACAGCAGCAAACCAGCGTAGAGTACCATTACAGTTGAAAGATGTTTTTGTTAAGGAAACACCAAGAGAACATGATACTGAACCCTTTTGTTAGTCTAAGGCTGCATCCCAGACACTTTATAGTGCACTCCTTTTGCCCAGAACCCTATGTGCCATTTGGGTGCCATTTTGGACGGGACCTGTATTTCACGGCTGAGACAACCACCTCCTGTGACGATCGTCAAAAGGAGTAGACCAAGGTGCAGCGTGGTAAGTGCTCATATTTCTTTATTGTAACTCAGAACACTAAATCAAAATAATAAACAATGAAAAACGACCGTCACGTTCTGCAGGCTAACTGAGCTGTACAAAAACAAGATCCCACACTGAAGGAGGGGGAAAAAAGGGCTGCCTAAGTATGATTCCCAATCAGAGACAACGATAGACAGCTGCCTCTGATTGGAAACCATACCAGGCCAATTAAAGAAAAAGACAACATAGAAATATATCACATAGACTGCCCACCCCACACCCTCACCTAAACAAAATAGAGAAATAAAACATCTCTCTCAGGTCAGGGCGTGACACCTCCAGAGATGATGCCAGAACACCAATCTCCATTTCAAATATTGTTGATATAATTATGTTTTCTTCTTGTCCAACATTACCTGGATGAGGCTGTGTGTCTTATTGACATGCTAATGCTACAGTGTGTGTGCACCGGTGTCTGTTTGTGGGTTTGTGAGTGTGTACACTCACTCGCAGGTGCGTGCCAATGTGTGTGTGCATGTTTGTGTGTGAACACGCCTGTGTGTGTGTGTGTGTGTGTGTGTGTGTGTGTGTGTGTGTGTGTGTGTGTGTGTGTGTGTGTGTGTGTGTGTGTGTGTGTGTGTGTGTGCGTGTGTGTGTGCGTGTGTGTGTGTGTGTGTGTGTGTGTGTGTGTGTGTGTGTGTGCGTGCGCAAAGAAAAAGGACGCTTCAAAGTACATGTGAAACCTCCCAAGACAACTGTGCCATCTGATCTGGTCCTGTACACTACTTACTGATAGGACACAGCTTGTGTTGTTCTGGCTGAATCACACACCATTCACACAGCTTGTGTTGTTCTGGCTGAATCACACACCATTCACACAGCTTGTGTTGTTCTGGCTGAATCACACACCATTCACACAGCTTGTGTTGTTCTGGCTGCATCACACACACCATTCACACAGCTTGTGTTGTTCTGGCTGCATCACACACCATTCACACAGCTTGTGTTGTTCTGGCTGCATCACACACCATTCACACAGCTTGTGTTGTTCTGGCTGCATCACACACCATTCACACAGCGTGTGTTGTACTGGCTGCATCACACACCATTCACACAGCTTGTGTTGTTCTGGCTGCATCACACACCATTCACACAGCTTGTGTTGTTCTGGCTGAATCACACACCATTCACACAGCTTGTGTTGTTCTGGCTGAATCACACACCATTCACACAGCTTGTGTTGTTCTGGCTGCATCACACGCATGGTGAAACATACAATGTCAATGCTTTGAACGCCCATCTTATTGATGTTGGAAATAGGCTTAGACGCGGACGAGAGCTTTTGAAAATTACACATGCATATTTACATGTTAGAGCTGAGCTGTATGGCTCCTTCACATTGATGGACTACCAAATGGCACCCTATTCCCTACATAGGGCACTACCTTTGACCAGAGCCCATAGGAAAAGTAGAGCACTATGTAGGGAATAGGGTGGCATTTGGGACTCAATATTAAGAAGCCTTACAGCTCAGCTCTAACATGTAAATATGCATATGCTCTTTTCAAAGGTTTGGTGTGCATCTAAGCCCATTTCCAGTTTTAATATGGTGGGCGTTGAAAGCAGTGATGCTGCAGGGTGGTAATATAGCCGCTGTTATTACTAATTGGCACATAGGCCTATGTAAGCCGGGATAAAACATCAAAACAACCTAACAATGTGGAAATGACGTAGGCACTGTAGTTTCAAAGTGACAGATGCCTTAGATCCCGAGGCCAATTACCATAACAATGTCAAACAACATTTAGTTTCTTTTAACTCAATACATGCATTTCAGTTGCAATGGTTCTTTCTGTTATTTTACATTATGCATTGGTCTGACTACTGCATCTGAAATAAAAATGATCATGGTTTGTTTCCTCAATGCACACGTTACCATGACACGCATCCTCTGTTCTGTTATTGTCATGAAATGGTAGAGCTACTGTTCCTTGGATATTCAAGTAAAACCCATCACTGTGAACAAGTGGTGGAACAGCAAATATGACATCGCAGCTCTTGAGTCGTCAAGGACCCGAGAGAGGAGAAGATGGCAGCTGGAGGAAGAGATGTGTCAGACATCCTTGTGACTAGAAGGTGACAAAGTAGTGACAGGTGTCTGATCTGCCTGTGGTGAACAAGGACATCTGGAGGGATGAACAGAGAGTCTGGGGGGATGAACAGAGAGAGGCTGGAGGGATGAACAGAGAGAGACTGGAGGGATGAACTGAGAGTCTGGGGGGATGAACAGAGAGAGACTGGAGGGATGAACAGAGAGAGACTGGAGGGATGAACAGAGAGAGGCTGGAGGGATGAACAGAGAGAGACTGGAGGGATGAACAGAGAGAAGCTGGAGGGATGAACAGAGAGAGACTAGAGGGAGGAACAGAGAGAGACTGGAGGGATGAACAGAGAGAGACTGGAGGGATGAACAGAGAGAGACTGGAGGGATGAACAGAGAGAGACTGGAGGGATGAACAGAGAGAGACTGGAGGGATGAACAGAGAGAGGCTGGAGGGATGAACAGAGAGTCTGGGGGGATGAACAGAGAGAGACTGGAGGGATGAACAGAGAGAGACTGGAGGGATGAACTGAGAGAGACTGGATGGATGAACAGAGAGAGACTGGAGGGATGAACTGAGAGAGGCTGGAGGGATGAACAGAGAGAGACTGGAGGGATGAACAGAGAGAGACTGGAGGGATGAACTGAGAGAGTCTGGGGGGATGAACTGAGAGAGGCTGGAGGGATGAACAGAGAGAGACTGGAGGGATGAACAGAGAGAAGCTGGAGGGATGAACAGAGAGAGACTGGAGGGATGAACAGAGAGAGACTGGAGAAATGAACAGAGAGAGACTGGAGGGATGAACAGAGAGAGGCTGGAGGGATGAACAGAGAGTCTGGGGGGATGAACAGAGAGAGACTGGAGGGATGAACAGAGAGAGACTGGAGGGATGAACTGAGAGAGTCTGGGGGGATGAACTGAGAGAGACTGGAGGGATGAACAGAGAGAAGCTGGAGGGATGAACAGAGAGAGACTGGAGGGATGAACAGAGAGAGACTAGAGGGATGAACTGAGAAAGACTGGAGGGATGAACAGAGAGAGACTTGAGGGATGAACAGAGAGAGACTGGAGGGATGAACAGAGAGAGACTGGAGGGATGAACAGAGAGAGTCTGGAGGGATGAACAGAGAGAGGCTGGAGGGATGAACAGAGAGAGACTGGAGGGATGAACAGAGAGTCTGGGGGGATGAACTGAGAGAGACTGGAGGGATGAACAGAGAAATACTGGAGGGATGACCAGAGAGAGGCTGGAGGGATGAACTGAGAGAGACTGGAGGGATGAACAGAGAAAGACTGGAGGGATGAACAGAGAGAGGCTGGAGGGATGAACTGAGAGAGAATGGAGGGATGACCAGAGAGAGGCTGGAGGGATGAACAGAGAGAGACTGGAGGGATGAACTGAGAAAGACTGGAGGGATGAACAGAGAGAGGCTGGAGGGATGAACAGAGAGAGGCTGGAGGGATGACCAGAGAGAGGCTGGAGGGATGAACTGAGAGAGACTGGAGGGATGAACAGAGAGACTGGAGGGATGAACAGAGAGAGAATGGAGGGATGAACAGAGAGAGACTGGAGGGATGAACAGAGAGAGACTGGAGGGATGAACAGAGAGAGACTGGAGGGATGACCAGAGAGAGGCTGGAGGGATGAACAGAGAGAGACTGGAGGGATGAACTGAGAGAGGCTGGAGGGATGAACAGAGAGAGACTGGAGGGATGACCAGAGAGAGACTGGAGGGATAAACAGAGAGGGACTGGAGGGATGAGCAGAGAGAGGCTGGAGGGATGAACAGAGGCTGGCAGTACTGTAGACTCACACACTCACAACAAAATTGTGATTCTCAGGTCTTTAAAGGCCCGCAATGTACGTCAAGAGTAGGTCCTAATGAATGTTTAAATTCTATGCACAAGCCTTGTATACAGTGACCACAACAAGACATATTTATTAACATGATGTAAAACCCTGACATGCTGAATCCTTCCCTGCAAGATAAAGGATGGACGGCATCAAAGATGTCTACATGTATAGCAACATATTGGATAGTTGATTCTTCATCTTTCCCTGACAGGTAAAAGTCCACTTAGCATCTTAGGGAAGCCAACCCTACCACCCGGTTCCTCAGACAGGAGAGATCAAGATGTACATTTTGGTCTGAAAGCACTGCTTTGATGAAGCTGTGAAGGGGGTTACCATAGATATCCTACTAAATATTCTAATTACATGGGGGTTACCATAGAGATCCTAATAAATATTCTAATTACATGGGGGTTACCCTTGACATAGCACTTAGGGACAGTAAGCCATATGATGTGCTTTGTGAGAATATTCATACTGCAGAACTGGATGTTGAAGAACACATTTAAGTGTGTCTGTTTGTATGGGGGGAATGTGTATGGATTCATCTAGTGAGTGCATACATTTTTGTTCATACTGGTTCCCCGTGGGAATCGAACACACAACTCTGACCCTGACGTTGCAATGCCATGCTCTACCAACTGAGCTACACAGGACCATGTATGGCTGAGAAATGTGTATGGTTTCATCATACACTAATCAGTGTTACTGTCAACACCAACTACACACCTCATTTCCCCATATCAGTCTGGAATGGTGACTTTGTCTCTCTGAGACCTGGGCCACATTTAGTATGGCACAGTGGCTGAGTTTACACAGGCAGCCCAAATCTGATCTCTCATCCATCCACCCTCTCAGTGGAAACCTAGTGTATATCTGATCCATCCATCCCCTCAGTAGTAATCTCAGTACTAACCTCTGTGGTAATCTCAGTACTAACCTCTGTGGTAACCTCAGTAGTAACCACATTGGTAACCTCATTGGTAACCTCAGTAGTAACCTCAGTAGTAACCTAGTGGTAACCTTATTGGTAACCTCAGCAGTAACCTCATTGGTAACCTCAGTAGTAACCTCAGTAGTAACCTCAGTAGTAACCTCAGTAGTAACCTCATTGGTAACCTCAGTAGTAACCTCAGTAGTAACCTAGTGGTAACCTCAGTAGTGACCTCAGTAGTAACCTCATTGGTAACCTCAGTAGTAACCTCAGTAGTAACCTAGTGGTAACCTCAGTAGTGACCTCAGTAGTAACCTCATTGATAACCTAGTGGTAACCTAGTGGTAACCTCAGTAGTAACCTCAGTAGTAACCACATTGGTAACCTCATTGGTAACCTCAGTAGTAACCTCAGTAGTAACCTCATTGGTAACCTCATTGGTAACCTCAGTAGTAACCTCAGTAGTAACCTCAGTAGTAACCTCAGTGGTAACCTAGTGGTAACCTCATTGGTAACCTAGTGGTAACCTAGTGGTAATCTCATTGGTAACCTAGTGGTAACCTCATTGGTAACCTCATTGGTAACCTCATTGGTAACCTAGTGGTAACCTAGTGGTAACCTCATTGATAACCTAGTGGTAACCTCATTGGTAACCTAGTGGTAACCTAGTGGTAACCTCATTGATAACCTAGTGGTAACCTCATTGATAACCTAGTGGTAACCTCATTGGTAACCTCAGTAGTAACATCAGTATTAACCTCAGTGGTAACCTAGTGGTAACCTAGTGGTAACCTCAGTATTAACCTCATTGGTAACCTCAGTAGTAACCTCAGTAGTAACCTCAGTAGTAACCTCATTGGTAACCTCAGTAGTAACCTCAGTAGTAACCTCAGTATTAACCTCATTGGTAACCTCAGTAGTAACCTCAGTAGTAACCTCAGTAGTAACCTCATTGGTAACCTAGTGAAACTCTCATCCATCCACCTACTAACAACACTATGTTCATAGAGTATATCTAGAAACACTTACTAACAACACTATGTCCATAGAGTATATCTAGAAACACCTACTAACAACACTATGTCCATAGAGTATATCTAGAAACACTTACTAACAACACTATGTTCATAGAGTATATCTAGAAACACCTACTAAACACACTACGTCCATAGAGTGTATCTAGAAACACTTACTAACAACACTATGTTCATAGAGTATATCTAGAAACACCTACTAAACACACTACGTCCATAGAGTGTATCTAGAAACACTTACTAACAACACTATGTTCATAGAGTATATCTAGAAACACTTACTAACAACACTATGTTCATAGAGTATATCTAGAAACACTTACTAACAACACTATGTCCATAGAGTATATCTAGAAACACCTACTAAACACACTACGTCCATAGAGTATATCTAGAAACACTTACTAACAACACTAGAATGTATAAAGGCAGCATAAGAGCAACAGAGTGCATGGATAGATGATTGGATGGATGGATGGATGGATGGATGGGGGAGGGAGCGAGCGAGGGATGGATAGATGGGGAGGGAGGGAGGGAGGGATGTATGGATGGATGGATGGATGGAGGGATAGATGAATGGATGGATGGAGGGATGGATGGGGGAGGGATGGATGGATGGATGGATGGATGGATGGATGGATGGATGGATGGAGGGATGGATGGATGGATGGATGGAGGGATAGATGAATGGATGGATGGAGGGATGGATGGGGGAGGGATGGATGGATGGATGGATGGATGGATGGATGGATGGATGGATGGATGGAGGGATGGATGGATGGGTGGATGGATGGATGGATGGAAGGAGGGATGGATGGATGGATGGATGGATGGATGGATGGATGGATGGATGGAGGGATGGATGGATGGATGGATGGATGGATGGAAGGAGGGATGGAAGGAGGGATGGAGAATAAGACGTAGTTGAAACCCAGAGTGCACGCTGCCCTTTAGAAAGGCAAATTGCTGGGAGATGTTGAGTCTAATGTGTTGGTATCCATGGCGACAGGGGAACGAGAGGAAGCAGGGACCAGGTCTGATGTAAAAAGGATAAGAGGAGTGAGGGGGGATGTGCAGGAATCCTGTTCAATGAAGGGAGCTCCAACTAAAAGGTTCAATCAGCCCTGGACTAACTGGTCATTTTCAGCAGAGCTGAGGTCCATTTAGGAAGCAGTGCAGAGGACGTGGAACAGAACAGTGGTATTTACTGATGTCACAATGTCAGGAGTGTGCCATGAAGTGTTCCTACACCCTTGTATACAGCAACCACGACAAGACACAGTACTAACATGTTGCATTTCAAGGCTAACATGTTGCATTTCCAGCCATATTATAGCAAACCAAGTGGTCAAACTGCCCATTTGCTGTTTTAAGGGAGTTAAGGGACAGGCCTTTAACTGGGTTTACCTGAGATCATCTACTGATCAATGTCAGAGGAGGAATCAAGAGGACTGGGCAGATTTGGATTTAGAGGTAGAGATGACTACATGTGGTAACGTTGCCTTGGGCTCCATGTTAAATGTCAGGACAAGGGACTGTTGTCTGATATAAGAGAAAAGGCCTAGGACAGGGAGGGAGGAAGGACGAAGTATAGAGGATGGAGAGAGAAGGGAGGGAAGGAGGAGGAGGGAGGGAGGGAGTGGAGGGGAGGAGGAGGGAAGGGGGAGGAGTATGGAGAAAGGAGGAGGGGGGAGAGAGGGAAGGAAGGATGAGGGAGGACATGAGAAAGGAGGGACAGGGGAGGGGAGGGGAGGAGGAGGAAGGAGGGAGGGGGGAGGAGGAGGAGTATTGAGGAGGGAGGAGGGAGTGAGGGAGGGAGGAGGAGGGAGGATGGAAAAAAGAGAAGGGAGGGAGGGAGGGAGGGAGGGAGGGAGGGAGGAGAAGAGGAAGAGGAAGAGATGGAGTATGAAGAAGGGAGAAGGGAGAAGGAAGGAAGGATAATCCCTTTTTTATTCAGGGGTGTAATGTACATTTCCCCCCACTACCATCACCATCACCACCACCACAACCATTACCATCACCATCACCACAACCATTACCATCACAATCACCACCACCACAACCATTACCATCACCATCACCACCACCACAACACCATCACCACCACCACAACCATTACCATCACCATCACCACCACCACAACCATTACCACTACCATCACCATCACCACCACCACAACCACTACCATCACCACCACCACAACCATCACAATCACCACCACCACAACCACTACCATCACCACCACCACCACCACAACCACTACCATCACCATCACCACCACCACAATCATTACCATCACCACCACCACAACCACTACCACTACCATCACAATCACCACCACCACAACCATTACCATCACAATCACCACCACCACAACCACTACCATCACCACCACCACAACCACTACCACTACCATCACAATCACCACCACCACCACCACCACAACCACTACCATCACCACAACCACTACCATCACCATCACCACCACCACAACCATTACCATCACCACCACCACAACCATTACCATCACAATCACCACCACCACAACCATTACCATCACCATCACCACCACCACCACCACAACCACTACCATCACCATCACCACCACCACAACCACTACCATCACCATCACCACCACCACAACCATCACCATCACCACCACCACAACCATTACCATCACCACCACCACCCCCACTACCATCACCATCACCACCACCACAACCATTACCATCACAATCACCACCACCACAACCATTACTATCACCATCACCACCACCACCCCCACTACCATCACCATCACCACCACCACAACCATTACCATCACAATCACAATCACCACCACAACCATTACCATCACCATCACCACCACCACAACCACTACCATCACCACCACCACAACCACTACCACTACCATCACAATCACCACCACCCCAACCACTACCACTACCATCACCATCACCACCACCACAACCACTACCATCACCACCACCACAACCACAACCATTACCATCACAATCACAATCACCACCACAACCATTACCATCACCACCACCACAACCACTACCATCACCATCACCAACACCACCACCACTACCATCACCACCACCACAACCACTACCATCACAATCACCACCACCATTACCATCATCATCATCACCACCACCACAACCACTACCATCACCATCACCATCACCATCACCACAACCACTACCATCACCATCACCACAACCACAACCACTACCATCACCACCACCACCACCACAACCACTACCATCACCATCACCACCACCACAACCACTACCATCACCACCACCACAACCACAACCACTACCATCACAATCACCACCACCACTACCATCACCACCACCACAACCATTACCATCACCATCACCACCACCACAACCACTACCATCACCATCACCACCACCACTACCATCACCACCACCACAACCACTACCATCACCATCACCACCACCACAACCACTACCATCACCACCACCACCACAACCATCACTATCACCACCACCACAACCATTACCATCACCACCACCACAACCACTACCATCACCATCACCACCACCACAACCACTACCACTACCATCACCACCACCACCACCACCACCACCCATCACCACCACCACTACATCAGAATCACCATCACCACCACCACCACCACCACCACTCCCATCACCAACACAATCACCATCACCACCACCACCACTCCGATCCCCAACACAATCACCATCACCACCACCACTCCCATCACCAACACAATCACCATCACCACCACCACCACTCCCATCACCAACACAATCACCACCACCATCACCATCACCACCACCACCACCATTTCATAAAGCTAAAGCATACCTCTGATTTGTCTGATTTTACATAAGTCCCTCTTCCTGCTTTCATATTTATGAGGACTATGAGGCCTAGTCCTTTGAGATGTGAACATTCATATCATAACTCAACTACTGCAGTATAATAGAAGCATAAAAGCAGAGCACTGACCAGAACAATTATTCATAGGATTATCTAGCTACTGTGAGCTTAGCATAACAGAAATGTTAGACAAATAGTGATTCTAGGCCCCCAGTGAGACTGTAACTGTAATATGTGGATGTCCTTCTAGGCCCCCAGTGAGACTGTAACTGTAATAAGTGGATGTCCTTCTAGGCCCCCAGTGAGTGTATCTGTAATAAGGAAGAATAAGATAGTTTATATTTTTTATCTAAATGAGATTGACTTTGAGACTTTTTGAATTCCTCGTTGAAGGACACCAACACTAGGCATTTAGAGCCAAACGGACACAGATGCTGTGGTCCGTGCCATACAAACAAACCAACAATAAGCCCTCGATTCCCTGACAATTTGTCTGCTTCCCCATAGGGCCCTGGTCAAAAGTAGTGCACTACCCATAGGGCCCTGGTCAAAAGTAGTGCACTATCCATAGGGCCCTGGTAAAAAGTAGTGCACTATTGAGATTAGGGTGCCATTTGGGATACATTCTTTGTCAGTACTAATGAGCTGTAAATTGAACAAGGTGGTGGGACCCAACAGCTAGCTAGCTCCCTCTCTTTACCACCCTCTGTCCTCTGTTAATTTGTCTCTCTGCTCGTCATTAAACAAGCCAAGCAAATAGCGAGAGAGAGAGAGAGAAGGAGAGAGAGAGAGAGAGAGAGAGAGAGAGAGAGAGAGGAAAGAAACAGAAAACACAGCTAGACAGCTAGTTAGGCAAACTGCAGGTGGAAAGGTGACACCACATCTCTGACTCTGTCTGCAAACCAAATTGCACCCTATTCTCTTTATAAGTGTACTACTTATAAAGGGAAGTAGCACATAGGGAAAAGGTGCCATTTGATACCCAGTCTCTCTCTCACTGCCCTGATCCCAAAAGACATCGGCTGCACAACAACAAAGCGATGATTTCTATTAGACAATGAAGCAAGCCTGAATCCATAAACAGTGAAGCCAATTACGCACCACAGCACAGCAGAGCACAGCAAAGCGTACCGGCGCCGCGCAGGAGAGAGAGAATGAGGGAAGGAGGAGAAAATGGAGGTAGTGAGACAGCAAGGCAGCGTCGGGGCAATTAAACCCACACAGGAACCATGTTATCCTCCTCCCTGTTAGCATAGCACTCAAACATGCTGCCTCTTTGTCCTTTATGACTCACAGCATAGAAATATTACACTAATATTATTACAACAAACGGCAGAAAGAAAGATAGAGGGAGAGAGAGAGAGAGAGAGAGAGAAAGGGAGAGGAGGAAGCGAGGAAAATGGAGAGAAGAGACAGAGAAAGAGACAGAGGTGAGAGAAATAGAGAAATGGGAGACAGAAGGAGAAGGGAGAGAAAGAAGGAGAGAGAAAGAGAGAGCGTAAGAGAGAGAGAATAGACAGAGAAAGAGACAGAGGTGAGAGAAATAAAGAAATGGGAGACAGAAGGAGAAGGGAGAGAAAGAGGGAGAGAGAAAGAGAACTAGAGAGAAGAGACAGAGAAAGAGAGAGGTGAAAGAGAGAAATGAGACACAGAAGAAGAACGGAGAGAAAGAAGGAAAGAGAGAGAGAGAAGAGAAAGACAGAGTTGAGAGAAAAAGAGAAATGGGAGACTGAAGGAGAACAGAGAGAAAGAGGGAGAGAGAAAGAGAACTAGAGAGCTAATAATAAGCCCATCCCTGTTAGCCTCAGCTCCAGCACAATGGAGAGAGGACAGATACAGGAAGTGTGTTGGAGGGAGAGCTAATAATAAGCCCATCCCCTGTTAGCCTTAGCTCCAGCACCATGGAGAGAGGACAGATACAGGATAGAGGAAGTATGTTGATCAGGAATTGGGATGCATCTCAAATGCCACCCTATTCCCTATATCAATGGTTCCCAACTCCGGTCCTCCAGTAACCCCAACAGTATAGTTTTATTGTAGCCCTGAACAATCACACCTGATTCAACTTGTCAACTAATCATCAGGCCCTCAATGACTTGAATCAGGTTTGTTTGTCTGGGGCTGCAACACAAATGTGTGCTGTTGGGAACCACTGACCTATATAGTGTACTACTGTACATTTGACCAAGGTCCATAGGGCTCTGGTTGAAAGTAGGGCACTATATAGGGAACAGGGTGGCATTTTGGATGCAGTTCTAGTGTAACAGTAATCCTCTATTGGTGCTGATAGAGGATGGAGCCTTGGCATTGGTAGCCTGACAGGAAGTTAGGTTTACACACGCACGCACGCACGCACACACACACACACACACACACACACACAGGGTGATAAAAATGTTAGTGCAAAATGTTAGTGCACTATCCACAGGCCAGGCCATGTATTCTAGTCTAGTGGTTATAATCAGATGCTAAACCCTCAGATATCGTATCTTATGAAAAGGGGTTTGGAGAGAAATCTGTGAGTCAGAACTGCAAAGCTTCAGGGTTTAGGAGTGCAGCAGAGTGGCTGCATCCCACAATGCCACCCTATTCCCTATATAGAGCACTACTTTTGACTAGAGCCCTATGGGGCAGCATGGTCAAAATTAGCGCACTATAAAGGAAATAGGGTACCATTGGGCATACTGCCAGTGTCTATCCTTGTGTAACAGGGTAAGGCCACCAGGGATGGATGAATCTACCAAACGTCTGCTTTCATCAAAGCTTTTTAAGTCCTTTTTGGAAAATCAAAGAAGAGAAGGAGTTGTGAAGCACAGTAGCTGAAGAATCGTTTCCAGTGAGTCTATGACTGACGTTTTGGGAAATCTGTTGTTGTAGAAAGAATGGTTTATATTTCTCGCTGTTGTTATTGTGTTTTTATAGTGAGAGCTTGGGCCAGTAAGATTGCCAATGTATTCATTACACTTGGTAAAAACCTGATATGTGAACTTGAAACTTAAACCATCCATCTATATGCATGTTAGGCATCCAGAGGGGATGTACTGTAGATGCTGTTAAGCACATGCTAAGAGTAGATGTCCATGTTGTTAGATGTATTCTAAGAGTAGATGTCCAGGTAGCCTAGTGGTTAAGAGGGTTGGGCCTATAACCAAAAGGCTGCTGGTTTGAATCCAAGAGCTGTCAATGTGCCATTGGGCAAGGCACTTAATTGCTCCTGTAAGTCGTGTCTGCTAAGAGTAGATGTCCATGTTGTTAGACGTATGCTAAGAATGGACATCCATGTTGTTAAAGGTATGCTGAGTGGATGTATTGTAATGCTGGGTGAAAATTCCATGAACTGTAAGAGTACTTTTTGTGCTGTGTAGTGTGTTTCTGGACATTATATAGGAACAGGCTGACAAAGGATCTGATTAAAAGTGACAAGCCTTCAAATCAACTTAGCATTACTTCTGGGCCTGAGGCTCCACACATCCCATTGCCTTGGAATAGGATGTTCGAGCTGTGATGCTAGCCACTAGCTAACAACAAGGCAGCTAGAGCTGTGATGCTAGCGACTGGCTAACAACAAGGCAGTCAGAGCTGTGATGCTAGCGACTAGCTAACAACAAGGCAGTCAGAGCTGTGATGCTAGCCACTAGCTAACAACAAGGCAGATAGAGCTTTGATGCTAGCCACTAGCTAACAACAAGGCATACAGAGCTGTGATGCTAGCCACTAGCTAACAACAAGGCAGATAGAGCTGTGATGCTAGCCACTAGCTAACAACAAGGCAGATAGAGCTGTGATGCTAGCCACTAGCTAACAACAAGGCATACAGAGCTGTGATGCTAGCCACTAGCTAACAACAAGGCATACAGAGCTGTGATGCTAGCCACTAGCTAACAACAAGGCAGATAGAGCTGTGATGCTAGCCACTAGCTAACAGATTTCATTAATCTATGAGAAAGTACAAATAAATAAAAGAACATGGGGGGCCTGTTTTCCAATGATGGAAGGAACCACATGGTTACCAATGACCGAAGGGACTACATGGTTACCAATGACCGAAGGGACCACATGGTTACCAATGATGGAAGGGACCACATGGTTACCAATGATGGAAGGAACTACATGGTTACCAATGACCGAAGGGACTACATGCTTACCAATGATGGAAGGGACTACATGGTTACCAATGATCGAAGGGACCACATGGTTACCAATGATGGAAGGGACCACATGGTTACCAATGATCGAAGGGACCACATGGTTACCAATGATCGAAGGGACCACATGGTTACCAATGATGGAAGGGACCACATGGTTACCAATGACCGAAGGGACTACATGCTTACCAATGATGGAAGGGACTACATGGTTACCAATGATCGAAGGGACCACATGGTTACCAATGATGGAAGGGACCACATGGTTACCAATGATCGAAGGGACCACATGGTTACCAATGACCGAAGGGACTACATGCTTACCAATGATCGAAGGGACCACATGCTTACCAATGATCGAAGGGACTACATGCTTACCAATGATCGAAGGGACCACATGCTTACCAATGATCGAAGGGACCACATGGTTACCAATGATCGAAGGGACCACATGGTTACCAATGATCGAAGGGACCACATGCTTACCAATGATGGAAGGGACCACATGGTTACCAATGATCGAAGGGACCACATGGTTACCAATGATCGAAGGGACTACATGGTTACCAATGATCGAAGGGACTACATGGTTACCAATGATCGAAGGGACCACATGGTTACCAATGATCGAAGGGACCACATGGTTACAAATGATCGAAGGGACTACATGGTTACCAATGATCGAAGGGACTACATGGTTACAAATGATCGCAGGGGCCACATGGTTACCAATGATGGAAAGGACCACATGGTTACCAATGAGGGAAGGGACCACATGGTTACCAATGATCGAAGGGACCACATGGTTACCAATGATGGAAGGGACCACATGGTTACCAATGATCGAATGGACCACATGGTTACCAATGATGGAAAGGACCACATGGTTACCAATGATGGAAGGGACCACATGGTTACCAATGATCGAAGGGACCACATGGTTACCAATGATCGAAGGGACTACATGGTTACCAATGATCGAAGGGACTACATGGTTACCAATGATCGAAGGGACCACATGGTTACCAATGATCGAAGGGACCACATGGTTACAAATGATCGAAGGGACTACATGGTTACCAATGATCGAAGGGACTACATGGTTACAAATGATCGCAGGGGCCACATGGTTACCAATGATGGAAAGGACCACATGGTTACCAATGAGGGAAGGGACCACATGGTTACCAATGATCGAAGGGACCACATGGTTACCAATGATGGAAGGGACCACATGGTTACCAATGATCGAATGGACCACATGGTTACCAATGATGGAAAGGACCACATGGTTACCAATGATCGAAGGGACCACATGGTTACCAATGATGGAATGGACCACATGGTTACCAATGATGGAAGGGACTACATGGTTACCAATGATGGAAGGGACCACATGGTTACAAATGATGGAAGGGACCACATGGTTACCAATGATGGAAGGGACTACATGGTTACCAATGATGGAAGGGACCACATGGTTACAAATGATGGAAGGAACTACATGGTTACCAATGATGGAAGGGACCACATGGTTACAAATGATGGAAGGGACCACATGGTTACAAATGATGGAAGGGACCACATGGTTACAAATGATGGAAGGAACTACATGCTTACCAGTGATGGATGGGACTACATGGTTACCAATGATGGAAGGAACTACATGGTTACCAGTGATGGATGGGACTGGTGTAATGAATGGAGTAAAAGACACTACTGATGAATGAAATAGGCCTAATGTAGGGACCTCTGGGCTACCTGGGACATCACATCGACCACCCCTATCTAGACTTTTAGAAAAAGTCACACTTAAAAGCATTCTGAACTTAAAGCATGACTAATAATGTACTTTGAAGAATCTAAAATATAAATATATTTTGATTTGATGAATACTTTTGGGGTTACTACATGATTCCTTGTGTTATTTCATAGTTTTGATGTCTTCACTATTATTCTACAATTAAGAAAATAGTAAAAATAAAGAAAAACCCTTGAATGAGTAGGTGTGTCCAAACATTTGACTTGTACTGTATATAAAATAATACTTAAATAATACGTCAGAATCCATATATTGGGAATGATAAATACTTCTACCATGCTCTTTCTGACCTGAACCAGGCTACACCTCTTCACTGAAATGGCTGCTGTGTTTGCCCTGGGTTCCCATGGATATGCCTGTAAAATTAAAATGTCTGTAGAGTGATAGGCAAATGTGTCATTCTGTGACTCTGCCAACACACTGAGAATGACATCTGTGTGGGCAGCTTACGCAGTCAATGACAACCCACTATGTGCCAAACTCGTCTTTTAGATAAACCACTTGTTTGTATTACAGGACTCAAGAACAACTATGATAAGCCTGATCAGTGTGTTATTTGAAAGCAGCAAGTGGGATACTGTTATTGTGTATAATCAGAGCACTAGTAGAAGAAGTCTCCTGTATTGTGAAAGTTGGCAGTTCATATCTTAAATAGTCAGTTACATTTTCATTTAGCCATTCATCTTCTTCAGATGTATCTCTGATCTGTTTGTATAATTTAAAAGCCTAAAGGCATACAACTTTCATACATTGAATAATACATTACAATTTGGGTTAAAGGCTTCATTTTCCACTCCATTGTATGGAAACCTCTAAAATCTCAGCGTATACTAACCCATTACTGGTGAAATCCTTTCTAAGAAATGTTTATTTAGTTATCGATCTATCAAAATATACAAATATTCACTTCCATCTGTTTATTAGGGTGGCAAAAAATAAGTTAGTCCTAAATATTTCAAAAACCTAAAGCATTGTACATGGGACTAATCATTCACTAAACCCTAAACCTCAACTAAATATTTAAATTAACTAACGTGGAAATTGAGCAAGTTGAGGAGACTAAACTGCTTGGAGTAACCCTGGATTGTAAACTGTCCTACAGGACCTAGTATTGTCACACCTGGATTACTGTCCAGCCGTGTGGTCAGATACCACAAAGAGGGATTTAGGAAAATTACAATTGGCCCAGAACTACTGTCCAGTCATGTACATGTACATAGACAGCTAACATTAATAATATGCATGTCAAGCGCTCTTGGCTCAAAGTAGAGGAGAGAGGGACTTCATCACTACTTGTAATTGTAAGAAGTCCTGTGTAACTCAGTTGTTAGATCATGGCGCTTGCAATGCCAGGTTTGTGGGTTCGATTCCCACGGGGGACCAGTATGAAAATGTATGTACTCACTACTGTATGTCGCTCTAGATAAGAGTGTCTACTGAAATGAAAAGTGTTGAATACACTGAGCTGTCTATTTAAACAACTAGTACACAGCTCAGACACCCATGCATATGCCACCAGAGGTCTCTTCACAATCCCCAAGTCCAAAACAAACTATGGGAGGTGTGCAGTACTACATAGAGCCATGACTACATGGAACTCTATTCCACATCAAGTAACAGATAAAAATGGAACAGTGGGGACTGTGCATAGACACACATAACAACATACATACACATGGATTTTATGTGGTAGTAGAGTAGAGGCCTGAGGGACACACTTAATCTGTTGAGAAATGTTTTAATTGTATATAATTGCCTTAATTTAGCTGGTTCCAAGGAATAGTAGCCGCTGCCTTGGCAGGAACTAATGGGGATCCATAATAAACCCAGGCAGAGTAGCTGCTGCATTGGCAGGACCTAATGGGGATCCTTAATAAACCCCAGGAAGAGTAGCCGCCGCCTTGGTAGGAACTAATGGGGATCCATAATAAACCCAGGAAGAGTAGCCGCCGCCTTGGCAGGAACTAATGGGGATCCATAATAAACCCAGGCAGAGTAGCTGCTGCCTTGGCAGCAACTAATGGGGATCCATAATAAACCCCAGGAAGAGTAGCCGCTGCCTTGGCAGGAACTAATGGGGATCCATAATAAACCCCAGGAAGAGTAGCTGCTGCCTTGGCAGGAACTAATAGGGATCCATAATAAACCCCAGGAAGAGTAGCCGCTGCCTTGGCAGGAACTAATGGGGATCCATAATAAACCCCAGGAAGAGTAGCCGCTGCCTTGGCAGCAACCAATGGGGATCCATAATAAACCCCAGGAAGAGTAGCCGCTGCCTTGGTAGGAACTAATGGGGATCCATATAAACCCCAGGAAGAGTAGCCGCCACCTTGGCAGGAACTAATGGGGATCCATAATAAACCCAGGCAGAGTAGCCGCTGCCTTGGTAGGAACAAATGGGGATCCATAATAAACCCAGGCAGAGTAGCTGCTGCCTTGGCAGCAACTAATGGGGATCCATAATAAACCCCAGGAAGAGTAGCCGCTGCCTTGGCAGGAACTAATGGGGATCCATAATAAACCCCAGGAAGAGTAGCCGCTGCCTTGGCAGTAACTAATAGGCATCCATAATAAACCCCAGGAAGTGTATCCGCTGCCTTGGCAGGAACTAATGGGGATCCATAATAAATACAAATACATCAATGTGAGTGTTTACTTCCAGGGAGGGTGCTTCCATAACTTCATTAGGGAGTTTGAAAGAACCCTGCATCATGTCTCCTAGTGTGTGTCACAAATGACACCCTATTCCCTATTTAGTGCATCACTTTTGTGCACTATGTAGGGTACAGTGTGTCATTTGGGATAGCGACTTTGTGTGGAATAACCCTCTGTTGCTGCATCCTACATATCCCTGTCGAGGAGCTCTTAAAGGCTAAACATACACACACACACAGACACACACGGCTATCCTATGGCCCCTCATTAATGATTGCTGCGTCATTCCCCTGAATCTATAGCCGTAGAAACAACATCACTATTTCATTGGGGAGTGATTTGATTGTCCTTTCTGTGGCCATTATTTAGGGTGGAGTCCCAAATGGCATCCTATTCTCTATGTAGTGCACTACTTTAGACCAGAGTCCTTTAAGCACTTGTCAAAGTAGTGCACTGTATAGGGAATAGGGTGGCATTTGGGACGCATATTTAATCTTCTTTATGGTCCTTCTCCCTTAATTGGGATGCAAGATCCTTTTCATGGTCTCCATGCCAACGAAGCAGAGTCTGAGTTTACTATCTCAGATGAAAGGGTTCAAGGTAAAAAGGTATCATGTTGGATGAAACTGCAGCAAGGGTAAAAAGATGTGCTGAAACGCATGCTGTCTGACTTAAAAACAACACCTCGTCTAAATACAAAAAATGAGTGCATTTGTCACGTCCTGACCATAGAAAGATGTTAATTTCTATGATAGAGTAGGTCAGGGCGTGACAGGTTTTTTCTCTCTCTATGTTTTCTATTTCTATGTTGTCAGGGTCTAGTTTTGTATTTCTATGTTGGGGTTTTGTTTGTAGATGATCTCCAATTAGAGGCAGCTGGTCCTCATTTTCTCTAATTGGAGATCATACTTAAGTAGGGGTTTTTGGGAGATTGTTTTTTTGAGTAGTGTATGTTACAACTCTGCGTCACGGTTTGTTGTTTTGTTCTTTAGTTTATGTATCGCATAGTTTCACGCATAGTTTTTAAAATGTGGACCGACACACACGCTGCACTTTGGTCCGCTCCTCCTTCCTACGACAACCGTGACAGAATCTCCCACCAACCCAGGTGGGAAAAAAATAGAGACAACGAGGACCAGCTGCCTCTAATTGGAGATCATCCCAAACAAAACCCCAACATAGAAATACAAAACTAGACCCTGACAACATAGAAATAGAAAACATAGAAAAAAAACCTGTCACGCCCTGACCTACTCTACCATAGAAATTAACATCTTTCTATGGTCAGGACGTGACAGCATTACTATAAAGGGAACTATAAAGGGTGCGATTTTTGTAGGGGGTGGATCAGTTTTAATATTGCAAATAGATTGTGGCTTCTATCAGTGTAATTGTCTGCATCATTTTCAATCCTCTTTTTTATAAATATATATATTATATGAAATATATATATATATATATATATATATACTGTATACATTTTTATATATTGTGCTGTATTATTTTCCCCTAACCCTACCACCCCTCCTCTAACTGGAGTAAACTAATGGACAACAACACTTAGGCTATTACAGTACTTCCAGCATATACAAGACACAGTATATTTTACATTAGTTATCTTGTTTTTTAGTTGTTTTTAGTCCCACGGTGCTCTTTTTCACAATCTATACTGTAGTCTAGCTCTCATCTCTAGACATCATCCATTCCATTATGGAGTGATCATCAGCATCATCATTATCGCTAAACCCTATTTCTCACACCTCATTCAATAAAGCCTTGAGTTTGCAGCTCAGACATTTTGTAGACAGAGACAGAGGCCTAAAACTGAGGCTTCATTCCAAACAAGCGCCATTTCCTTCCAACAAAATAAAAAACTGAAGAATCTCTTTTAGATCTGGGAGAAAATTACATATATTCCTGAATGCCCATATGACTACTGGATGCTAGGCATCTCCAGATAGGTAGCTAACTCAGGGCCCCTACTAATGTTGTAGGCATCTCCAGATAGGTAGCTAACCAAGGGCCCCTACAACTGTGCTAGGCAGATAGTCCAGATAGGTAGCTAACTAAGGGCCCCTACAACTGTGCCAGTCAGCTAGTCCAGATAGGTAGCTAATTCAGGGCCCCTACAACTATGCGAGGCATCTGGTCCAGATAGGTAGCTAACTCAGGGCCCCTACAACTATGCTAGGCAGATAGTCCAGATAGGTAGCTAACTCAGGGCCCCTACAACTGTGCCAGGCAGCTAGTCCAGATAGGTAGCTAACTCAGGGCCCCTACAACTGTGCTAGGCAGATAGTCCAGATAGGTAGCTAACTCAGGGCCCTTACAACTATGCGAGGCATCTGGTCCAGATAGGTAACTAACCCACAACTGTAATAATGTAATATTTTATATATATTAACATGAAACATAGGAGGTGTCAAAGCTTAGAACATAAACCTTGAGTCATTTGGTCAGATGTAGTCTGTCCACTAGAGATTACAACAGAGATAGGTAAAATATGTACAGTACCCCTAACTAGAAAACACAGAGGTAGGTAACATATTTACAGTACTCCTCATTAGAAAACAGAGGTAGGTAACATATTTACAGTACTCCTCATTAGAAAACACAGAGGTAGATAACATATTTACAGTACTCCTCATTAGAAAACAGAGGTAGGTAACATATTTACAGTACTCCTCATTAGAAAACACAGAGGTAGGTAACATATTTACAGTACTCCTCATTAGAAAACACAGAGGTAAGGTAGCATATTTACAGTACTCCTCATTAGAAAACACAGAGGTAGGTAACATATTTACAGTACTCCTCATTAGAAAACACAGAGGTAGGTAACATATTTACAGTACTCCTCATTAGAAAACACAGAGGTAGGTAACATATTTACAGTACTCCTCATTTGAAAACAGAGGTAGGTAACATATTTACAGTACTCCTCATTAGAAAACACAGAGGTAAGGTAGCATATTTACAGTACTCCTCATTAGAAAACACAGAGGTAAGGTAACATATTTACAGTACTCCTGCTGAGAAAACACTGAGGTAAGGTAGCATATTTACAGTACTCCTGCTGAGAAAACACTGAGGTAAGGTAGCATATTTACAGTACTCCTCATTAGAAAACACAGAGAGACAGCTAGACTGAATAACACCCAGGCTTCACAGTTGTCAAAATATCCCCTGAATCCGTAAGGGGGCCATATTTTGACGAGGTGCAGAAACACAGCCTATAAATAGCTTGTGAACACAGCACTGGATAACCTGAGCTCCAGATATACACAGACAGAGAACGGAACAATCTCTCCATCAGCCTACAGTTATTACCTCATTGGTTGTTTTACATCAACTCCTCCTTTAGAGGAAAACACTGACATGATGAAGCAGAATAATCTTTGTTCTCTCTGATAGTAATACTAGTTCCTATGGGAAAGGGTTTTTTATGGTTTACCAGGCTTGTGGCTAAAACATTGATATGCCTTGTGAAATATACACCAATAATGTCAAATGTGGCACTAACAAAATGCAATTCACAGTTTTAGACCGAAATGGGCTAATGTGGGCCACCCTGTCACACAGACCAGCCTATCAATCAGCCTGTAAATACGTCTGCTGTCAGCATGTGCATTTCTGTTGTTTATCTGGGGGTAGAAATCTAAGTCAAAGCTTTTGACTGCCAATACATTTTTTTGGGGGGGGTAAATTCTTATTTACAATGACGGCCTACACCGGCCAAACCCGGACGACGCTGGGCCAATTGTGCACCGCCCTATGGGACTCCCAATCACGGCCAGATGTGATACAGCCTGGATTCAAACCAGGGACTGTAGTGACGCCTCTAGCACTGAGATACAGTGCCTTAGACCGCTGCGCCACTCGGGAGCCTAATAATGTAAACATTAACATAATTTGAAAGCCTTTGTTGCATACAGTAATAACCTCACAATGTTGACATACAAACTCAAGAGTTCCACTACAGTGAGTATCAGTAGAGTGATTAAACTACAGTGAGTATCAGTAGAGTGAGTATCAGTAGAGTGGTTAAACTACAGTGAGTATCAGTAGAGTGGTTAAACTACAGTGAGTGGTTAACTACAGTGAGTATCAGTAGAGTGGTTAAACTACAGTGAGTATCAGTAGAGTGGTTAAACTACAGTGAGTATCAGTAGAGTGGTTAAACTACAGTGAGTATCAGTAGAGTGGTTAAACTACAGTGAGTATCAGTAGAGTGGTTAAACAGCTACTGTGGTTGAGTAAAGCTTGTACACTTGCCAACAAGATAAATAGACATTTAATGTACCACAGTGTGTCTGTTGTTGATTAAAGCATGTTAAAGTGCATGAATTGCCTGTATGTACAGGTATGTCTCTTCCAATACAACATATAAACACAACCTGCATTGTGAGTCGTGTGTTTGAGTAAAGCAGTTAAAGTGCATGCAGTAGAAAATAGAATCTTACCGCATTGTGTGTCTGTGTCTGTCCAACCAGGATGAGGAGGTTGGAGGAGATGATTGACAGGCAGAAGTTGATTAGGATGATGGACCGCTCAGACCGGATATATCTGGAATAACGGGAAGTACTGGATCAACAAATGAAAAATGACAATCAACACAACACCACAACAATCACCAATCAACAATCTTCCATTATAACTAGGACATTACTACTAGGCTATTCCTACTAGGACATTACTACTAGGCCATTACTACTAGGCCATTAAAACTAGGACATTACTACTAGGCTATTCCTACTAGGACAGTACTACTAGGCCACTACTACTAGGCCATTACTACTAGGCCACTACTACTAGGTCATTACTACTAGGCCACTACTACTAGGCCATTACTACTAGGCCACTACTACTAGGCCACTACTACTAGACCATTACTACTAGGCCAATACTACAAGGCCATTACTACTAGGCCATTACTACTAGGCCATTACTACTAGGTCATTACTACTAGGTCATTACTACTAGGCCATTACTACTAGGCCATTACTACAAGGCCACTACTACTAGGCCATTACTACAAGGCCACTACTACTAGGCCATTACTACTAGGCTATTACTACTAGGCCATTACTACTAGGCCATTACTACAAGGCCACTACTACTAGGCCATTACTACAAGGCCACTACTACTAGGCCATTACTATAGGCCATTACTACTAGGCCATTACTACTAGGCCATTACTACAAGGCCACTACTACTAGGCCATTACTACAAGGCCACTACTACTAGGCCATTACTACTACGCCTAAACAAAGGTATATTTGGCACAAATTTGGTGACCAAGTCATGTGATAGTGTAGGATACTCACACGGATATGAATCAGAAATACACAATGTTATGTATGTTTGTTATGTCTGTATATTAAGGATATCTATGAATCATACATGCTTACTATTAAACGCTTGTTATTGCTGTATTATCATTCCCTGATATGGCCACCCATATGGCCAGTTAGCATATTGCATAGACATACAAATCAAATCAAATCAAATGATATTTGTCACGTGTCGAATACAACAGGTTACCTTACCGACCTTACCGTGAAATGCTTACTTACAAGCCCTTAAATTCGAAAAATAAGAGTTAAGAAAAATATTTACTAAATAAACTAAAGTAAAAAATAAAAGAGCAACAATAAAATAACAATAGCGAGGCTATATACTACATGATCAGAAGTATGTGGACACCTGCTCATTCAACATCTCATTCCAAAGTCATGGGCATTAATATGTAGTTGGTCCCTCCTTTGCAGCTATAACAGCCTCCACTTTTATAGAAAGGCTTTCCACTTGATGTTGGAACTTTGCTCTGTGCAGGCCAGTCAAGTTCTTCCACACCGATCTCGACAAACCATTTCTGTATGGACCTCGCTTTGTGCACGGGCCTTCCCCAAACTGTTGCCACAAAGTTGGAAGCACAGAATCATCTAGAATGTAATTTTATGTTGTAGTGTTAAGATTTCCCTTCACTGGAACTAAGGGGCCTAGCCCGAACCATGAAAAACAGACCTAGACCATTATTCCTCCTCCACCAAACTTTACAGTTGGCACTATGCATTGTGGCAGGAAGCATTCTCCTAGCATCCGCCAAACCCAGATGTGTCCATCAGACTGCCAGATGGTGAAGCGTGATTCATCACTCAAGAGAAAGCATTTCCACTGCTCCAGATTTTTACGAGCTACGCGCTTCAGCACTCGTCGGTCCCATTCTTTGAGCTTGTGTGGCCTACCACTTTGCGGCTGAGCCGTTGTTGCTCCTAGACGTACCACTTTGCGGCTGAGCTGTTGTTGCTCCTAGACGTTTCCACTTCACAATAACAGCACTTACAGTTGACTGGGGCAGCTCTAGCAGGACAGAAATTTGACGAACTGAAAGGTGGCATCCTATGACGGTGCCACGTTGGAAGTCACTGAGCTCTTCAGTAAGGCTGTTCTACTGCCAATGTGTGTCTATGGAGATTGCATGGCTGTGTGCTAGCCATCTAGTCTAGCACACAGCCATGCTTATACACCTGTCAGCAACGGGTGAGGCTGAACTAGCCGAATCCACTAATTTGAAGGGGGAGTCCACATACTTTTGTATATATAGTGTACATCAATTCATATATTCATATGAATATATATTCATATATTCATATTCACCACGTCAACATGGTGTTTACAGTGTATACATCACTGGTTGTACTCACCTCCATAGAATAGCATAGACCACTAGCAACAGGATCAAGGCGAGACAGGATAGACCACAGCCAATGATCAAAGTCACAGAGGGGACCGCTGAGTACTCCATGGTCTGTAGGAGACAGAAGGAAGTAGATATTACACCTGCTTTGGGTTGGTGCTAAAGCCTCAGACACACTAATCAGAACCAATCACACTGGAAAACGGACCAATCGGTTGGTGTTATTGAAGCTTCACAATCAAAACACTTCTTATAGCTGCTTTGGGTTGGTGTTAAAATATCAGCCACTGGGCCTCCCGAGTTGCGCAGCGGTCTAAGGCACTGCATCGCATCGCATCGGGTTCGATCCCAGGATGTGTCACAGCCGGCCGTGGCTGGGAGACCCATGAGGCGGCGCACAATTGGCCCAGCGTCGTCCGTGTTAGGGGAGGGTTTGGCCGGCCGGGATTTCCTTGTCCCATCATGCTCTAGTAACTCCTTGTGGCGGGCCGGGCGCCTGCAAGATGACTTCGGTCGCCAGCTGGACAGTGTTTTCTCCGACACATTGGTGCGGCTGGCTTCCGGGTTAAGCGAGCAGTGTGTCAAGAGGCAGTGCGCCTTGGCAGGCTTGTGTTTGGGAGGACGCACGGCTCTAGACCTTTGCTTCTCATGAGTCCGTAGGGGAGTTGCAGCGACGGGACAAGACTAACTACCAATTGGATATCACGATAAAGGGGTAAAAGTACTAAAACAATAAAATAATTATCAGCCACTGACTGGAAAATAGACCAATCAGTTGATGTTATTAAATCTTAAACCACGAATCGAACTGTAAAACAAACCAATCAAAACATCACAAAAGGTAGGCCATTTTGAGATGTTCTGTATTGAATGGTTTCACCAACGCCAATACAAACTGGATTGGGGAGAGGAGGGGAGCCAGTGTGTTTGTGTGCATGTGCACGCGCGTGTGTGTGTGCGCTTTGCAGTCTTTATTAGTCCTGAGTTTGATAGCATTGGTGATTAATGTAATCTAAAAAAATCTGTTGCTTTCTTAACTAACCATTCATCTCAAGATCGTGATTGCAGTGTCTACTCTACGTCTCGATATAAAACCCTAATAAAACGACCCATTCCCCATACATCTCTCCTCTACAGTGTAATCATATGTCCCTGTATTAATCACATATTCATGAATATTGAATCAAGAGAGAAAAAAGAGAGTCCTATGAAGAAAAGGGACCATTTTCACTGATTGACATTGAGGTGTAAAAAAGACATCACATCAGAGGCTATGTGACAGAATTACATAGAGACTCCACAGAATAGAGCATAGAATTACCAGTGGTGTAAAGTACTTAAGTAAAAATACTTTAAAGTACTATTTAAGACGTTTTTGGAGGTCTCTGTACTTTACTTTACTATTTTTTTTGACAACTTTTACTTTTACTTCACTACATTCCTAAAGAAAATAATGTACTTTTTACACCATACATTTTCTCTGACACCCAAAAGTACTAGTTACATGTTGAATGTTTAGCAGGACAGTAACATGGTCCAATTCACACACTTATCAAGAGAACATCCCTGGTCATGCCTACTGCCTCTGATCTGGCAGACTCACTAAACACAAAGGCTTGGTTTGTAAATGTTATCTGCATGTTGTACCTCTGCCTAGCCGTACATTGAAAAAACAAGGAAACTGTGCCATCTGATTTCCTTAATATTAGACATTTGAAATTATTTATACTTTTACTTTTACTTTTGATACTTAAGTATATATTTTTTAATTACATTTACTTTTGATACTTAAGTATATTTAAAAGCAAATACTTTTAGACTTTTACTCAAGTAGTATTTTATTGGGTGACTTTCACTTTTACTTGAGTCATTTTATATTAAGGAATCTTTTACTCAATTATGGCAATTGGGTACTTTCCCCACCACTGAGAATTACACACACACACCATAGAATAGTGCTTAGAATTACATACAGAAGTAATTTATCAGATTGAAATGAGTAGGAGCTTCTCCTAATGTAATAAAGCTGACAATCTACCAATGCCAATCAAATAACATCCATGTTTATTTAATCTACTGTTACTGCCTCTTAACTAACACCAAGCCTATCCCAGGATTCCACTTGATATAGGATGTGTCCCAAATGGCACCCTATTCCCTATTTAGAGACCTACCTTTGACCAGGGCTCATAGGGCTGTGGTCAAAAGTAGGGCACTAAATAGGGAATAGGGTGCCATTTGGGATGCCGCCATAGCTTATCTTTCCCAGCCCCCTCCCACAGACCACCAGTCATTGTGACATGGGCAGGGCAAGGCACTGATCAGAGTTATTAACCTGGTGCACTGCTGCTAGAGGGGAACACAATGCTATCATTCCCACAGATCACACTTGTCTCTATTCCAGTCACAACATTTGAGTAACGGTGGAACTGCTGAGCAACAGATATGATTTCACACGTGACAGTCAGTCGTGAGGGCCCCGATCCCTCATCCTTTTTATTCTCCTCTTATAACATAATGTTGCAAATCACTGGCACTGTTACCTGTCACATAAATCAGTAACAAACAGGAATGTGAGCCTAGCTAATATTTGAAATAAAAAACTGAATATGACATGGTAAACAATCTAATTAGACCTAGTTCATTATGTGACGGTAATATTTTGGAAGATAACATGACACTTCTCATTGAACTCATATATCTATACATGTAATAATTGAATATGAATTGATGAGCAGAGCCAATACACAACCTGTAGACTAAAGTCAGTCAACAACATGCACTGGCCTGTGTAACCACACACACACACACACACACACACACACACACCAAAGCCAGTCAAGCTCACCAATGCAGAGCATTATCAAAATCATCTAGACAGCACATCCAGACTGAGATTCATCAAAAGAGACTCACCTTCACCTATAGGCTACACTAAACAAGAGAAGGACCCCTGATTATGGCGAAACAAACACATCGATTGAAATTCCAACCAAAGCAAAGCAATGAAGCACATTCTAGCACCCTCCTCTGCATTAATCCATAAATGAATAGAACAAAAATCCCACTACTTACAATTTCTCTTGGTTGCTGTGCCAAAATGGCGAAGGTAGATACACGATCACATAAGCATTTTGTATGGGATGCATCGGTTAGTACGGTTTTACATCCTTTACTCGACCAGGTTCCCCAAGAATCGTTCCTGCAAGAAGAAGAGATGCGATCGTTTCATTAATTCCAGCGCTCTCTCACTCTCACCAGGATTGGACAAATCTGAACGGATGAAACCTTTAATAGTGTAACATTGAATCTGTTTAAACTAATAACGGAAATCTCAATGCGAATAGGGAAGTGGTATCAACACGCAATTTCGCCAGGCTACAATAAGCATTTAGCTCGACCGGGAGAAGAAAAAAGGTTGAGAGAGGGAGAGGGAGAGAAAGGAGGGGACGAAGGGAGCTGTCCAAACGTGGGTGGTGCTGATTGATTAAATTCCTCTATAGGCTGTTAAACGCAACAATTGCTTTCAAAAACCTTAGGCTACATATCAATTTTTCTACGTTTTTCTATAGAAACTATCCTCTTTACCGGTATGTCTTTAGGCGATAGCCTATTGAGCGGGTCTGGGTTATCTTCCGGAACGATTTTGTTGTTCTCTTTTCTTCCGTTCTCAATGCTTAGGCTATTATTATTACGAGGCTACTGTCGCTTTCTTTTTCGGTTGATATTTTTTCCTGAACTATTCTAATTAGCGGGTTTTTTATGTTTCCTACGGGAACATGTCACCCTGGAAACCGTGGACAGCCTGAGATTGATACTCCGCTCCTCTCTGCTGCTGCAACAGCGGTGAGGGAGGTTGGCTCACAGGTTACAAAATAGGGATATATTTTCCTAGGATGATATCTGTTGCGCTCTTTATCATTTGTTCAAGGTATTTAAAACATTTCCAAACGCAAGCATTGGTATTGTTCAACGTAGGCAAAACCGTTCAGGAAAAAGGATTGCATAACCATGGTACTCCACCCCACGGAAACGGCGCGGATGGTAGCTGCCCGTTTCCCGGTCTCCCCCTCCTCATAGCAGGTCAAATGATAGAGAGGAGAGGAAAGGAAAGCACGTTTCTTCTATTTACTGCCAGTAGCCTAAATCTCCCTCTCACTTCGAACCTTCACAAAGAATGTAAGGACAAAAAATGGCACAGAAGTACATAACTTTATGTCCCGTGTGAAATAAAAATGTTTTGTATTATTTTATGAAAAAGAAAAAACACCTAGATGTGTGCAATCTTTTTATAAACATCCTTCAATACATAGGCTGAAAAGTTAATTATTCACCCAGCAACAATTATTTAATGAGAAAGGAACAAGGTAAGTAAATTAAATCCCTCACTTCATCCCCTCACACACACACACACACACACACACACACCAGGGCAGTGCACGCAGACCTTTGAGGGGGCAGGTGCTCAAAATGAAAAAGTGGCAACCCCCTAAAAATCTACTTTCTTATTTAATATTCATAACTCGAAATTCATAATATACAAACTGTCTCATAACATACAAACTGTCTCATAATATACAAACTGTCTCATAACATACAAACTGTCTCATAACATACAAACTGTCTCATAATATACAAACTGTCTCATAATATACAAACTGTCTCATAATATACAAACTGTCTCATAACATACAAACTGTCTCATAATATACAAACTGTCTCTATAGCATTGGCCTATTTACAACACATTGTTCAGTTATTGTAAGCAAGTTAATGCCAGTGATTCCTAGTAGTAGGTTACTAACTAATCTCGTCCATCTGCCAGCTCTCTTGCTGTCAAACAAACAATTCCAGCCTGGAGACGACTTTAGTGACTAACTAGAGACAGATGAGTGAAATACGGAAAAGAGTGGCTATTAGCTGATCATAGCGAATTATGATGTAAATCTGCTGGTTAGCTAGCTAGCTAGCTAGTTAGCTATGCTGTCAAAAATGGTTTGTCATGATTTAAGTTTGTTCTGCTGGTGACATCTCCCTCTTACTAACAAACGCTCGAATTGCCCCCTTTTCTGTCCATAACAGAGAGAGACAAAAGTAGCCTACCAGTTTTCAAGCTCACCGCCTGTAACCAGCACAGCGCACTGCATGCAGAAGTCAGAGATGAGTGCGCGCTTGAGGCCGGGGGACGGGAATAATTGGCAATATTGAAGATAAATTAAATGAGCTGGTTTGATGTGCAATTCGTTACATTTAAAATATATATATGTGCATGTGGAAACCAGCTTTTCACAATGAAGATATAGGATGCACTCAACAGGTTGCCAAGTCATCTCTATGGAGGATAGACCTACTCATAACTGAGTCAAAGGCAGTTAGTGTTTAAATGTAAACTGTTTCAGTTCATGTTTTATTGTAAACTGATTCAGTTCATGTTTAAATGTAAACTGATTCAGTAATGTTTTTAATGTGAACTGATTCAGTTATCATTTTAATGTAAACTGATGAAGTTAATGTTTTATTGTAACTGCTGTCGTAGAGAGGGGACCAAAGCGCAGCGTGTTGATTGCTCATGATGAATATTTATTTTAACTCAGAACACTAAAGAAAAAATAACAAACAAACAGCCAACAGTTCTGTCAGGTACAGAAAACTAAACAGAAGACAACTACCCACAAACACAGGTGGAAAAAAAACCCTACTTAAGTATGATCTCCAATTAGAAACAACGAGGACCAGCTGCCTCTAATTGGAGTTCATCCCAAAAAACAACAACACAGAAATAGAAAACTAGAACCTAAACATAGAACTACAAAACATAGAAAACCCCAAAACACCCCCACCCCCACGCCCTGACCTACTCTACCATAGAAAATAACATCTTACTATGGTCAGGACGTGACATTTATTTTAAACTGATTCAGTTCATGGTTAAATGTAAACTGATTAAGTTCATGTTTTAATGTAAACTGATTACTTTAATGTTTTATTGTAAACTGATTCAGTTCATGTTTAAATGTAAACTGATTAAGTCATTTTTTAATGTGAACTGATTCAGTTAATGTTTTAATGTGAACTGATTCAGTTAATGTTTTAATGTAAACTGATTAAGTTAATGTTTTATTGTAAACTGATTCAGTTCATGTTTAAATGTAAACTGATTCAGAATGTTTTTAATGTGAACTGATTCAGTTAATGTTTTAATGTAAACTGATTAATTTCATATTTAAATGTTAACTGATTCAATTAATGTTTAAATGTAAACTGATTCAGTTAATGTTTTTAATGTAAACTGATTCAGTTAATGTTTTAATGTAAAATTATTCTGTTAATGTTTTAATGTAAACTGATTCAGTTAATGTTTTATTGTACAATTATTCAGTTCATGTTTAAATGTAAACTGATTCAGTTAGTGTTTAAATGTAAACTGATTCAGTTAGTGTTTAAATGTAAACTGATTCAGTTAGTGTTTAAATGTAAACTTATTCAGTTAGTGTTTAAATGTAAACTGATTCAGTTAGTGTTTAAATGTAAACTGATTCAGTTAGTGTTTAAATGTAAACTGATTCAGTTAGTGTTTAAATGTAAACTGATTCAGTTAGTGTTTAAATGTAAACTTATTCAGTTAGTGTTTAAATGTAAACTGATTCAGTTAGTGTTTAAATGTAAACTGATTCAGTTAATGTAGGAGAGTGGGAGCAGATTCATCTGCATAATATGACCAACAGTATAAATAGCTGTGCACTGACCCACACATTATTGTGATACAGTCAAACCATCATTATTTTACTAATATAATTCATTCAAATATTATGGCTCTGCTGTCCCTATAGATCAACCAGTCAGATGGGGAAAAATTACACAAGGTCATCATGAATGTGTTGGTAAGTCCTTGCTGACATCAAGGTTGTCCATGACTCTTTCTCAAATGACTCCTAACATGGCCCAGGGTAACACTAGTCATGACTGTAAGGGGTAGAAGACGTGTCCCAAATTTCATCCTATTCCCTATGTGCACTATATAGGCAATAGGGTGGCATTTAGGACAAAGTAATGTACTCAGACACTGAAGGGGTGTAGAGAAATGTACTTTGGGTACCACTTTACTTGTATCTATAATGCTTTATAACTCGTTACAAGCTTGTATAAGCCTACATAATGTCTTACAAGGTTTATAACATGTAAAATAACATAACATTTCCATGTTTTACATGTATGTATAGGGGATTGTATAGGAGGTATTTATGTACCCTGAATAATGGAATTGCATCATACAAGAGTACAACTTTCATTTTAATGTGAGTCAATTACTGTCAATTAATAAAATACGGCCCACATGAACATTTTTGAAAATGTCTGTGCCCCAGTTTAATCCCCCTTGAAATTCATTAACTACTGAATGTTCTCATCTAATACTATATGAGAACATTATTCAAGCTCATATCTGTCTGCTCCACATCCTGGAAGTCCTACTAGTCCGGCAACAATCACTAACCAAGACACAGGACACCGTCACAAACCGTTGTAGTTCACCACTTTTCACCAGGGTGCCCATAGGGCTGTGGTCAAAAGTAGTGCACTATATAGGGAATAGGGTGCCATTTGGGATACAGTGAAAGAGATATCAAATCCTTTTAATCAGGTATTTAGCAGTAACATTGCACAAGGTCTCCTCACTTAAGGTAGCTAACACAGGAGTACATTTGAGATGGCTGACACTGTCATCACGCTTTACAGCTTCCACTTATGGCCGAAATTAGAGAAATTGGCAAAGTATGTCCAAAGTCATTTCTCCTGTACTTAACATCCAGGAGACACAACTCTGCTGTTGCTAATTATATTTGGCTAGTCCAATGATATTTTGACATGTAATTAGTCTTTCCGCTCACCTCAAAACATGAGTCTGAGGTGAGAGAGAGGAGGAGGAGAAGGAGAGAGCAGGAGAAGAAGAGAGCATACGAGAGGAGAGGAAATGGAGGAAGAAGAGGAGCAGCAGGAGGAGGAGTTATGTTTTCAGAGCACATAGTAAACATATACAGATGGCATACGAACAGTACATACCATTTAGCAGATAGGCCTAGAGTAAGTGACTATATGTCACGTCCTGACCATAGAAAGCTGTTATTTTCTATGGTAGTGTAGGTCAGGGCATGACAGGGGGTGTTCTAGTCTAGTTTTTCTATGTTGTCAGGTTCTAGTTTTGTATTTCTATGTTGGGTTTTGTTTGGGATGATCTCCAATTAGAGGCAGCTGGTCCTCGTTGTCTCTAATTGGAGATCATACTTAAGTAGGGTTTTTTTCACCTGGGTTTGTGGGAGATTGTCTTTAAGTTAGTGTATGTTTCACCTCTGCGTCACGGTTTGTTGTTTTGTTATTCAGTTTATTTATATGTATTGCATAGTTTCACAGTTCAATAAAAATGTGGAACGATAATCACGCTGCACTTTGGTCCGCTCCTTCCTACGACAAACGTGACACTATAATGTTTTATAATTCAATGTTCGCTGTAACGCGTGACTGGTGAATGCTGCTGGGTGTGAATGTGATGTAGGGGAATGAAGGTGCAAATGTAAGACAAGTTGCTGAGGTGGAAACCATAAAGTTGAAACTTTAGAGGGAGGAAACTCCACACGATTCAAGAGTTCTACGTTCACATCTGTTAACTCTGATCACGGTGGCTGAGGTGAGAGCCTCAGTGGGAAGCGAGGACCTTTAGTGAAACTCCCATCTGATTCTGGCTTTATATTCAGCGGGTCTTTCTTCATTTAATGGGCAGGTCCAAAGCCTCGGACTATACCTCAGATAACCCTTCATGGGTGGTAGACTGCAACCCGTGGCACCTCAGATAACCCTTCATGGGTGGTAGACTGCAACCCGTTGCACCTCAGCTAACCCTCCATGGGTGGTAGACTAACAAGTTACACTATATCTCAGCTAACTCGTTAAGGGCGATAGACTGTAACAAGGCCTAGTTATTTCATGTTCATGAACGGTGCATTTTACCTAATGAAACCCATAGCGGCTGGCAAATGCAATACTTTACCACAGGATACCCATTATGGGTGGTAACTATAGAAACAATGTAGATTTATTCACGTCAGGGGAATTTAGCGAAACAAAGTTGGGATCCTGAGGGGCGCAGCGGTCTAAGGCACTGCAATACAGTGCTAGAGGCATCACTACAGACCTGGGTTCGATCCTGGGTCTGAAAAGTGTCAGCCTATTTGCAACCCACCTCCTTGTTTCCATGTTGGTGTGTTGCACTTACATTCAGTCCAGTATGAATCACATGATTATGAAGCCATCCATGTATGAAAGTGTGTGTTCTTACTTTAAATGTATGTAGAACTGTCCCTCTGGTGTTCTTGTCTATTCATGTTCTGTATTATGTCATGTTTCATGTTTTGTGTGGACCCCAGGAAGAGTATCTGCTGCTTTAGCACTGGCTAAATAGGGAGCCTAATAAAATACTACATACAAAATAATGACCATAGTGGACATACAGATGTAGGATCTTAATTTAAACCAGTTTGCTAGAGGCTGAAAATAATGCTGCAGCAACAGGAAATTTGAATTATTATGTGGATTATAATTAATGAATATTTTCGTAAAGGAAAATTAAGTCTGACATTTCAAAGTGGAAATTACAAACCTTTTTAAACCTCAAATACATTAGATGTTATACATTTCCTACATTGCATGAAATTTCTCCTGCATCAGGGTGATCAAATTAAGATATGTATGCATATACAATGCACACTAGAAGGGGAGGGGAGAATGCATGCCACATAGATGGTCTGGTTTTGATGAGATCTAAGTGTGCATTCCAAATGGCATTTGGGACTCGCCTTGATAAATACTCTGCCATCAGACATGATATCCCTTCTAATAGCGTGACAGAGTCAGGTGCCTTGGTAGTGGACAGCACCATTCAGAACACGGCTCCTTGACCACACGTATAACCAACGTTTCATCAGCCAATCACAGACATTTAATGATGCACTTAACCCACACAGAACAGGGTCTGTATTAATAATGTCCATGTAATCAATGTAAACCCACACAGATCAGGGTTTGTATTAATAATGTCCATGTAATCAATGTAAACCCACACAGAACAGGGTCTGTATTAATAATGTCCATGTAATCAATGTAAACCCACACAGAACAGGGTCTGTATTAATAATGTCCATGTAATCAATGTAAACCCACACAGAACAGGGTCTGTATTAATAATGTCCATGTAATCAATGTAAACCCACACAGATCAGGGTCTGTATTAATAATGTCCATGTAATCAATGTAAACCCACACAGAACAGGGTCTGTATTAATAATGTCCATGTAATCAATGTAAACCCACACAGAACAGGGTCTGTATTAATAATGTCCATGTAATCAATGTAAACCCACACAGAACAGGGTCTGTATTAATAATGTCCATGTAATCAATGTAAACCCACACAGAACAGGGTCTGTATTAATAATGTCCATGTAATCAATGTAAACCCACACAGAACAGGGTCTGTATTAATAATGTCCATGTAATCAATGTAAACCCACACAGAACAGGGTCTGTATTAATAATGTCCATGTAATCAATGTAAACCCACACAGAACAGGGTCTGTATAATAATGTCCATGTAATCAATGTAAACCCACACAGAACAGGGTCTGTATTAATAATGTCCATGTAACCAATGTAAACCCACACAGAACAGGGTCTGTATTAATAATGTCCATGTAATCAATGTAAACCCACACAGAACAGGGTCTGTATTAATAATGTCCATGTAATCAATGTAAACCCACACAGATCAGGGTCTGTATTAATAATGTCCATGTAATCAATGTAAACCCACACAGATCAGGGTCTGTATTAATAATGTCCATGTAATCAATGTAAACCCACACAGAACAGGGTCTGTATTAATAATGTCCATGTAATCAATGTAAACCCACACAGAACAGGGTCTGTATTAATAATGTCCATGTAATCAATGTAAACCCACACAGAACAGGGTCTGTATTAATAATGTCCATGTAATCAATGTAAACCCACACAGAACAGGGTCTGTATTAATAATGTCCATGTAATCAATGTAAACCCACACAGAACAGGGTCTGTATTAATAATGTCCATGTAATCAATGTAAACCCACACAGAACAGGGTCTGTATTAATAATGTCCATGTAATCAATGTAAACCCACACAGAACAGGGTCTGTATTAATAATGTCCATGTAATCAATGTAACCCACACAGAACAGGGTCTGTATTAATAATGTCCATGTAATCAATGTAAACCACACAGAACAGGGTCTGTATTAATAATGTCCATGTAATCAATGTAAACCCACACAGAACAGGGTCTGTATTAATAATGTCCATGTAATCAATGTAAACCCACACAGAACAGGGTCTGTATTAATAATGTCCATGTAATCAATGTAAACCCACACAGAACAGGGTCTGTATTAATAATGTCCATGTAATCAATGTAAACCACACAGAACAGGGTCTGTATTAATAATGTCCATGTAATCAATGTAAACCCACACAGAACAGGGTCTGTATTAATAATGTCCATGTAATCAATGTAAACCCACACAGAACAGGGTCTGTATTAATAATGTCCATGTAATCAATGTAAACCCACACAGAACAGGGTCTGTATTAATAATGTCCATGTAATCAATGTAAACCACACAGAACAGGGTCTGTATTAATAATGTCCATGTAATCAATGTAAACCCACACAGATCAGGGTCTGTATTAATAATGTCCATGTAATCAATGTAAACCCACACAGAACAGGGTCTGTATTAATAATGTCCATGTAATCAATGTAAACCCACACAGAACAGGGTCTGTATTAATAATGTCCATGTAATCAATGTAAACCACACAGAACAGGGTCTGTATTAATAATGTCCATGTAATCAATGTAAACCCACACAGAACAGGGTCTGTATTAATAATGTCCATGTAATCAATGTAAACCCACACAGAACAGGGTCTGTATTAATAATGTCCATGTAATCAATGTAAAACTTTGATCAGTGGTTGTGTCCCAAATGGCACCCTGTTCCCTATATAGTGCACTACTATACCAGCTACTGTAAACCATGGTGGTAGCAGTAGCATGTGTGCCTTTTTGATCAGTTTGCTGGAACTGTTTGAGGGTTACAATTTTGTGGAGTTCATGAACCCATAAAGTACACAGATGTACAATGCAATGTTTTCGCACACATCTGTCGTTCGGGGAAGACAGCATGACCTGCAAACTGTTGATTACACCCACAGTTATATTGTGCAACGTTTGGACTCGGGGTGAATCAACAGTGGCTGGTATCTATCTATCATCTGGATTCTCTGCACCTGTCTGAATGTCTCTCTTACTGAGGGTGTCCATGACTGTAGTGAGGCGATGCCTTAGTGGATATCCTGCTATCCTCTCCTCTCCTGTCCTTTCATTTCCTGTCCTTTCCCATCCTGTCCTGTCCTGTCCTGTCCTTTCATTTCCTATCCTTCCCTGTCCTGTCCTGTCCTGTCCTATCCTATCCTTTCCTATACTTTCCTGTCCTATCCTATCATTTCCTATACTCTCCTGTCCTATACTATCCTGTCCTTTCCTTTCCTGTCCTGTCCTGTCCTACCCTTTCCTATACTATCCTGTCCTATCCTTTCCTGTCCTGTCCTGTCCTACCCTTTCCTATACTACCCTGTCCTATCCTTTCCTGTCCTGTCCTGTCCTACCCTTTCCTGTCATATCTTTGGTATTTTTGGTATTTTATGAGGATCCCCTTTAGATGTTGCAAAAGCAGAAACTTCTCTTCATGGGGTCCACACAAAACATGAAACATGACATAATACAGAATACTCATAGACAAGAACAGAACTATATCAATTTAAAAAAGGCACAAGTAGCCTATGCTAGACAACCATTTTCAAGTATTGCCATAGATTTTCAAGCAGATTTCAGTCAAAATTGTAACTCGGCCACTCAGGAACATTCACTATCTTCTTGGTAAGCAACTCCAGTGTAGATTTTGGCCTTTTGTTTTAGGTTATTGTCCTGCTGAAAGGTTAATTCATCTCTCAGTGTCTGTTAAAAAGCTGACTGAACCAAGTTCGCTTATCTCCATTCCGTTTCTTTTTTATCCTGAAAAACTCCCCAGTCCTTAACGATTACAAGCATACCCATAACATGATGCAGCCACCACTATGGTTGGAAATATGGAGAAAGGGAAAGGAAAGGGAAAAGGGATACCTAGAATGGTACTCAGTAATGTGTTGTACTGGATTTGCTCCAAACATAACAGCTTGTATTCAGGACAAAACGGTTTTTTGCAATGTTACTTTAGTGCCTTGTTGAAAACCGGATGCGTGTTTTGGAATATTTTTATACTGTACAGGCTTCCGTCTTTTCACTCTGTCATTTAGGTTAGTATTGTGGAGTAACTACAATGTTGTTGATCCATCCTCAGTTTTCTCCTATCACAACCATTAAACTCTGTAACTGTTTTAAAGTCACCACTGAAATCCCTTAACGGTTTCCTTCCTCTCCGGCAACTGAGGACGCCTGTATCTTTGTAGTGACTGGGTGTATTGATACACCATCCAAAGTTTAGTTAATAACTTCACCATGCTCAAAGGGATATTCCATGTCTGCTTTTTTTATATGTACCAATCTACCAATAGATGCCCTTCTTTGCGAGGCATTAGAATCTGTGTTTGAAATTCACTGCTTGACTGAGGGACCTTACAGATAATTGTATGTGTGGGGTACAGAGATGAGGTAGTCATAAAAAAATAATGTGAATCACTATTATTGCACACACAGTGAGTCAATGCAACATATTATGTGACTTGTGAAGCAAATTTTTACTCTGGAACATATTTAGGCTTGACTCAACAAAGGGGTTGAATACTTAAACTTGAATGTAATCCCTTTTTGAATTCAGGCTGTAACACAACAACATTTGGAAAAAGTCAAGGGCTGTGAATACTTGACTTTTTAATATTGTTTTGCTTCATTGGCCTGAGCTATTGTTAGTTTGAATTCGAGACCAGACTGATCTCAGTTTGTCAGTGTCAGAATAGCCAATCATTTCGTTATATTTGTGTGGTGTAAAAAACAAAACAAAGACCTGGGCCTATGATTTCTTAATCCAGCCCTGTCTATGGAGTGGAGCAGAGAACAAACAGGAAATGGAATAGTATCTCCCCCTTAGCAGGAGAAACCCGAGTCTATCTTCCTTACTTATGTTAGTCAGCGTTAGTCTCTGTTTGGTAAATATCTTGGATACAAAGACTTTAACATGCTTTAGACAGCATTGGTTGCCATGGTTTCAGTCCTGTGTTATGGGAGTGGTGATGTTCCAATGTTACAGATGCAATCTCTTCAGGAGGAAAGTATTCAGGAGGAAAGTATTCAGGAGGAGGGTATTCAGGAGGAAAGTATTCAGGAGGAGGGTATTCAGGAGGAAAGTATTCAGGAGGAAAGTATTCAGGAGGAGGGTATTCAGGAGGAAAACTTATTGGAAAGACAAACTACTTCTTTTTTTGTTAGACTTTTTTTGTATTCCCCTTTGCTTAATCATCATGTTTTTTCTGATTATCCATGCCTGTTGTATTTGACAACCCTTTACACAAAATGACGGCAAATCATAATTTAGGCATGCATGATCACGCATACCAGATGCAGAGGACAGGATTGGGGGGTATAATACATACACTCATGTATTCTAACTGTTTTCCTGCACAAATGAATGTTGGTTCCCTTTGCTGGGTACACATGTTAACCAACAAATTAATTGATTTACACATAAACCATCAGACAAACAGATTACTGATGACAAGAATAAACAAAACACAAACAAATATATTAGATTGTTATGAATTATGCATGAGTTCTACTTTGCTTGGACAAGCTTGTTGCCAAGAAACCAACTTGTGTTTTGTCAATTCCAGTTGTAATAACATCCTCCTCCAGCTGACGTTCCCCTGGTTCACAGTCGCTGTCCCTTAAACTCTTTCAGCCGACAGGAGAAACACTACTCGACCTGAATCTATTCTAAAAGCTCCAATTATTCCCAAGAGACCAGAGAGTTGTGTGGCCCATGATTCAATAGGAATTGAATTTGGTTGAATGTGCTTTAGTTTTCTTATCTGCCACTGAGTGGAGAAGAGAAACCATTTCTCTCGCTGTAACTCATATTGCAGCAGAAGCACAGTACAATTTTCACATTTTAGAGTTATTAAAATTAAAAAGCAGCCATATTCAATTTATAAAATGGGGCTGCTGAGAATAACTGCCGCTATTTTGTACTGGAAGATGTAAAATCTGAATTCCTGTAGAATGTTATATATTATCCCACAGGGATCATACTCTATTTTGTACTGTAAGATGTAAAATCTGATTTCCTGTAGAATGTTATATATTATCTCACAGGGATCATACTGTATGTCACCTATGATAGATACTGTATAGCCCAGCGGTGCAACGTTGAAATGACCTCATTACAACATGATTCAAACCAGAACTGGTTGAAAGATTGTTCAAGTAACGTCATTGTGGTCAATTTTCCCTACCAGGAAGTAGATATATTAGCAGGCAAGGTAAATGTAGGCAAACAACCCTCAAGTGTCTGTTTATATGTACTTCCATAGGCCTGTAGTGACAAGCATAATGACATCATCCAACATAATTTTTTCTTCTGTTTTCTTCTGTATTGTTTTTTCTATCTGACTGTTTACGCCTCTGGGTAGTTCTAACTAATGTCCCTGTCACCCACCCTCACTGTGAGCATTGTTTGGTAATGGGAGAGGGTGGTGGGGGATACACCTGGGCTGAGCTGTCCTATAGGTGTGTCCCAGAGAGAGGGTGGTGGGGGGATACACCTGGGCTGAGCTGTCCTATAGGTGTGTCCCAGAGAGAGGGTGGTGGGGGGGATACACCTGGGCTGAGCTGTCCTATAGGTGTGCCCCAGAGAGAGGGTGGTGGGGGATACACCTGGGCTGAGCTGTCCTATAGGTGTGTCCCAGAGAGAGGGTGGTGGGGGGATACACCTGGGCTGAGCTGTCCTATAGGTGTGTCCCAGAGAGAGGGTGGTGGGGGGGATACACCTGGGCTGAGCTGTCCTATAGGTGTGCCCCAGAGAGAGGGTGGTGGGGATACACCTGGGCTGAGCTGTCCTATAGGTGTGTCCCAGAGAGAGGGTGGTGGGGGGATACACCTGGGCTGAGCTGTCCTATAGGTGTGCCCCAGAGAGAGGGTGGTGGGGGATACACCTGGGCTGAGCTGTCCTATAGGTGTGTCCCAGAGAGAGGGTGGTGGGGGATATACCTGGGCTGAGCTGTCCTATAGGTGTGCCCCAGAGAGAGGGTGGTGGGGGATACACCTGGGCTGAGCTGTCCTATAGGTGTGTCCCAGAGAGAGGGTGGTGGGGGATACACCTGGGCTGAGCTGTCCTATAGGTGTGTCCCAGAGAGAGGGTAGTGGGGGGATACACCTGGGCTGAGCTGTCCTATAGGTGTGTCCCAGAGAGAGGGTGGTGGGGGGATACACCTGGGCTGAGCTGTCCTATAGGTGTGTCCCAGAGAGAGGGTGGTGGGGGATACACCTGGGCTGAGCTGTCCTATAGGTGTGTCCCAGAGAGAGGGTGGTGGGGGGATACACCTGGGCTGAGCTATCCTATAGGTGTGTCCCAGAGAGAGGGTGGTGGGGGGATACACCTGGGCTGAGCTGTCCTATAGGTGTGCCCCAGAGAGAGGGTGGTGGGGGATACACCTGGGCTGAGCTGTCCTATAGGTGTGCCCCAGAGAGAGGGTGGTGGGGGGATACACCTGGGCTGAGCTGTCCTATAGGTGTGCCCCAGAGAGAGGGTGGTGGGGGGATACACCTGGGCTGAGCTGTCCTATAGGTGTGTCCCAGAGAGAGGGTGGTGGGGGGATACACCTGGGCTGAGCTGTCCTATAGGTGTGCCCCAGAGAGAGGGTGGTGGGGGGGATACACCTGGGCTGAGCTGTCCTATAGGTGTGTCCCAGAGAGAGGGTGGTGGGGGGATACACCTGGGCTGAGCTGTCCTATAGGTGTGCCCCAGAGAGAGGGAGGGAGAAGGTGAGGGACATAGAGAGAGAGGATGAAAGAGAGAGAGGGGGAGGGAGAGAGAGAGAGAGATGGAGAAGGGAAGGGAGAGAGAGCAAAAGAGTGAGAGAGAGAGGGAGAAAAAGAGAGAGAGGAGAAGGAGAGAGCGAGATGCTCCATTCCTCCACCAGTGCTGCGCTGTCCTACAGTTGTACCCTAGGTGGCATCGAGGAGGAGTCACACAGTGAAACACGGGACACAGATGGTGACCCGATCCTGTAGGTTCATGCTATACAACATTCGCAGAGTACGACCCTGCCTCACACAGGAAGCGGCGCAGGTCCTAATCCAGGCACTTGTCATCTCCCGTCTGGATTACTGCAACTCCCTGTTGGTGGGGCTCCCTGCCTGTGCCATTAAACCCCTACAACTCATCCAGAACGCCGCAGCCCGTCTGGTGTTCAACCTTCCCAAGTTCTCTCACGTCACCCCGCTCCTCCGCACACTCCACTGGCTTCCAGTTGAAGCTCGCATCTGCTACAAGACCATGGTGCTTGCCTATGGAGCTGTGAGGGGAACGGCACCTCCGTACCTTCAGGCTCTGATCAGGCCCTACACCCAAACAAGGGCACTGCGTTCATCCACCTCTGGCCTGCTGGCCCCCCTACCTCTGCGGAAGCACAGCTCCCGCTCAGCCCAGTCAAAACTGTTCGCTGCTCTGGCACCCCAATGGTGGAACAAGCTCCCTCACGACGCCAGGACAGCGGAGTCAATCACCACCTTCCGGAGACACCTGAAACCCCACCTCTTTAAGGAATACCTGGGATAGGATAAAGTAATCCTTCTAACTCCCCCCCCCCCAAAAAAAAATATAGATGTACTATTGTAAAGTGGTTGTTCCACTGGATATCATAAGGTGAATGCACCAACATGTAAGTCGCTCTGGATAAGAGTGTCTGCTAAATGACGTAAATGTAAATGTAAATGTAAACACATGGTGCCTCTACTCTGGGTAAAGTTGCTGCCTCTCAGCAGGATAGAACACACAGTACAGAAGAATAGAAGGATAGAACACATGGATAGAATGATATAAGGATAGAACACACAGTATAGAAGAATAGAACACACAGGATAGAAGAATAGAACACACAGGATAGAAGGATAGAACACACAGGATAGATGGATAGAACACACAGTATAGAAGAATAGAACACACAGGATAGAAGAATAGAACACACAGGATAGAAGGATAGAACACAGGATAGAAGGATAGAACACAGGATAGAAGAATAGAACACACAGGATAGAAGAATAGAACACACAGGATAGAAGGATAGAACACACAGGATAGAAGGATAGAACACACAGGATAGAAGGATAGAACACACAGGATAGAAGAATAGAACACACAGGATAGAAGGATAGAACACACAGGATAGAAGGATAGAACACAGGATAGAAGGACAGAACACACAGGATAGGATAGAACACACAGGATAGAAGGATAGAACACACAGGATAGAAGGATAGAACACACAGGATAGATGGATAGAACACACAGGATAGAAGGATAGAACACAGGATAGAAGGATAGAACACAGGATAGAAGGATAGAACACACAGGATAGAAGGATAGAACACACAGGATAGAAGGATAGAACACACAGGATAGAAGGACAGAACACACAGGATAGAAGGACAGAACACACAGGATAGAAGGATAGAACACACAGGATAGCAGGATAGAACACACAGGATAGCAGGATAGAACACACAGGATAGAAGGATAGAACACACAGGATAGAAGGACAGAACACACAGGATAGAAGACAGAACACACAGGATAGAAGGATAGAACACACAGGATAGAAGGATAGAACACACAGGATAGAAGGATAGAACACACAGGATAGAAGGATAGAACACACAGGATAGAAGGATAGAACACACAGGATAGAAGGATAGAACACACAGGATAGAAGGATAGAACACACAGGATAGAAGGATAGAACACACAGGATAGAAGGATAGAACACACAGGATAGAAGGATAGAACACAGGATAGAAGGATAGAACACAGGATAGAAGGATAGAACACACAGGATAGAAGGATAGAACACACAGGATAGAAGGATAGAACACACAGGATAGAAGGATAGAACACAGGATAGAAGTATAGAACACACAGGATAGATGGATAGAACACACAGGATAGAAGGATAGAACACACAGGATAGAAGGATAGAACACACAGGATAGAAGGATAGAACACAGGATAGAAGGATAGAACACACAGGATAGAAGGATAGAACACACAGGATAGAAGGATAGAACACACAGGATAGAAGGACAGAACACAGGATAGAAGGATAGAACACACGATAGAAGGACAGAACACACAGGATAGAAGGATAGAACACACAGGACAGAAGGATAGAACACACAGGATAGAAGGATAGAACACACAGGATAGAAGGATAGAACACACAGGATAGAAGGATAGAACACACAGGATAGAAGGATAGAACACACAGGATAGAAGGATAGAACACACAGGATAGAAGGATAGAACACACAGGACAGAAGGATAGAACACACAGGATAGAAGGATAGAACACACAGGATAGATGGATAGAACACACAGGATAGAAGGATAGAACACAGGATAGAAGGATAGAACACAGGATAGAAGGATAGAACACACAGGATAGAAGGATAGAACACACAGGATAGAAGGATAGAACACACAGGATAGAAGGACAGAACACACAGGATAGAAGGACAGAACACACAGGATAGAAGGATAGAACACACAGGATAGCAGGATAGAACACACAGGATAGCAGGATAGAACACACAGGATAGAAGGATAGAACACACAGGATAGAAGGACAGAACACACAGGATAGAAGGATAGAACACACAGGATAGAAGGATAGAACACACAGGATAGAAGGATAGAACACACAGGATAGAAGGATAGAACACACAGGATAGAAGGATAGAACACACAGGATAGAAGGATAGAACACACAGGATAGAAGGATAGAACACACAGGATAGAAGGATAGAACACACAGGATAGAAGGATAGAACACACAGGATAGAAGGATAGAACACAGGATAGAAGGATAGAACACAGGATAGAAGGATAGAACACACAGGATAGAAGGATAGAACACACAGGATAGAAGGATAGAACACACAGGATAGAAGGATAGAACACAGGATAGAAGTATAGAACACACAGGATAGATGGATAGAACACACAGGATAGAAGGATAGAACACACAGGATAGAAGGATAGAACACACAGGATAGAAGGATAGAACACAGGATAGAAGGATAGAACACACAGGATAGAAGGATAGAACACACAGGATAGAAGGATAGAACACACAGGATAGAAGGACAGAACACAGGATAGAAGGATAGAACACACGATAGAAGGACAGAACACACAGGATAGAAGGATAGAACACAGGACAGAAGGATAGAACACACAGAATAGAAGGATAGAACACACAGGATAGAAGGATAGAACACACAGGATAGAAGGATAGAACACACAGGATAGAAGGATAGAACACACAGGATAGAAGGATAGAACACACATGATAGAAGGATAGAACACACAGGATAGAAGGATAGAACACACAGGACAGAAGGATAGAACACACAGGATAGAAGGATAGAACACACAGGATAGAAGGATAGAACACACAGGATAGAAGGACAGAACACACAGGATAGAAGGATAGAACACAGGATAGAAGGATAGAACACACAGGATAGAAACTCAGAACACACAGGATAGAAGGATAGAACACAGGATAGAAGGATAGAACACACAGGATAGAAGGATAGAACACACAGGATAGAAGGATAGAACACAGAGGATAGAAGGATAGAACACACAGGATAGAAGAATAGAACACACAGGATAGAAGAATAGAACACACAGGATAGAAGGATAGAACACACAGGATAGAAGGATAGAACACACAGGATAGAAGGATAGAACACACAGGATAGAAGAATAGAACACACAGGATAGAAGGATAGAACACACAGGATAGAAGGATAGAACACAGGATAGAAGGACAGAACACACAGGATAGGATAGAACACACAGGATAGAAGGATAGAACACACAGGATAGAAGGATAGAACACACAGGATAGATGGATAGAACACACAGGATAGAAGGATAGAACACAGGATAGAAGGATAGAACACAGGATAGAAGGATAGAACACACAGGATAGAAGGATAGAACACACAGGATAGAAGGATAGAACACACAGGATAGAAGGACAGAACACACAGGATAGAAGGACAGAACACACAGGATAGAAGGATAGAACACACAGGATAGCAGGATAGAACACACAGGATAGCAGGATAGAAGGATAGAACACACAGGATAGAAGGATAGAACACACAGGATAGAAGGACAGAACACACAGGATAGAAGGACAGAACACACAGGATAGAAGGATAGAACACACAGGATAGAAGGATAGAACACACAGGATAGAAGGATAGAACACACAGGATAGAAGGATAGAACACACAGGATAGAAGGATAGAACACAGGATAGAAGGATAGAACACACAGGATAGAAGGATAGAACACACAGGATAGAAGGATAGAACACAGGATAGAAGGATAGAACACAGGATAGAAGGATAGAACACACAGGATAGAAGGATAGAACACACAGGATAGAAGGATAGAACACAGGATAGAAGGATAGAACACACAGGATAGATGGATAGAACACAGGATAGAAGGATAGAACACACAGGATAGATGGATAGAACACACAGGATAGAAGGATAGAACACAGAATAGAAGGATAGAACACACAGGATAGAAGGATAGAACACACAGGATAGAAGGATAGAACACACAGGATAGAAGGACAGAACACAGGATAGAAGGATAGAACACACGATAGAAGGACAGAACACACAGGATAGAAGGATAGAACACAGGACAGAAGGATAGAACACACAGGATAGAAGGATAGAACACACAGGATAGAAGGATAGAACACACAGGATAGAAGGATAGAACACACAGGATAGAAGGATAGAACACACAGGATAGAAGGATAGAACACACAGGATAGAAGGATAGAACACACAGGACAGAAGGATAGAACACACAGGATAGAAGGATAGAACACACAGGATAGATGGATAGAACACACAGGATAGAAGGATAGAACACAGGATAGAGGATAGAACACAGGATAGAAGGATAGAACACACAGGATAGAAGGATAGAACACACAGGATAGAAGGATAGAACACACAGGATAGAAGGACAGAACACACAGGATAGAAGGACAGAACACACAGGATAGAAGGATAGAACACACAGGATAGCAGGATAGAACACACAGGATAGCAGGATAGAACACACAGGATAGAAGGATAGAACACACAGGATAGAAGGACAGAACACACAGGATAGAAGGACAGAACACACAGGATAGAAGGATAGAACACACAGGATAGAAGGATAGAACACACAGGATAGAAGGATAGAACACACAGGATAGAAGGATAGAACACACAGGATAGAAGGATAGAACACACAGGATAGAAGGATAGAACACACAGGATAGAAGGATAGAACACACAGGATAGAAGGATAGAACACACAGGATAGAAGGATAGAACACACAGGATAGAAGGATAGAACACAGGATAGAAGGATAGAACACACAGGATAGAAGGATAGAACACACAGGATAGAAGGATAGAACACACAGGATAGAAGGATAGAACACAGGATAGAAGTATAGAACACACAGGATAGATGGATAGAACACACAGGATAGAAGGATAGAACACACAGGATAGAAGGATAGAACACACAGGATAGAAGGATAGAACACAGGATAGAAGGATAGAACACACAGGATAGAAGGATAGAACACACAGGATAGAAGGATAGAACACACAGGATAGAAGGACAGAACACAGGATAGAAGGATAGAACACACGATAGAAGGACAGAACACACAGGATAGAAGGATAGAACACAGGACAGAAGGATAGAACACACAGAATAGAAGGATAGAACACACAGGATAGAAGGATAGAACACACAGGATAGAAGGATAGAACACACAGGATAGAAGGATAGAACACACAGGATAGAAGGATAGAACACACAGGATAGAAGGATAGAACACACAGGATAGAAGGATAGAACACACAGGACAGAAGGATAGAACACACAGGATAGAAGGATAGAACACACAGGATAGAAGGATAGAACACACAGGATAGAAGGACAGAACACACAGGATAGAAGGATAGAACACAGGATAGAAGGATAGAACACACAGGATAGAAACTCAGAACACACAGGATAGAAGGATAGAACACAGGATAGAAGGATAGAACACACAGGATAGAAGGATAGAACACACAGGATAGAAGGATAGAACACAGAGGATAGAAGGATAGAACACACAGGACAGAAGGACAGAACACACAGGATAGATGGATAGAACACACAGGATAGAAGTATAGAACACACAGGATAGAAGTATAGAACACAGGATAGAAGGATAGAACACACAGGACAGAAGGATAGAACACACAGGATAGAAGGACAGAACACACAGGATAGAAGTATAGAACACACAGGATAGAATGATAGAACACACAGGACAGAAGGACAGAACACACAGGATAGATGGATAGAACACACATGATAGAAGGATAGAACACACAGGATAGAAGGATAGAACACACAGGATAGAAGGATAGAACACACAGGATAGAAGGATAGAACACAGGATAGAATGATAGAACACAGGATAGAAGGATAGAACACACAGGATAGAAGGATAGAACACAGGATAGAAGGATAGAACACACAGGATAGAAGTACAGAACACACAGGATAGAAGGATAGAACACACAGGATAGAAGGACAGAACACACAGGATAGAATGATAGAACACACAGGATAGAAGGATAGAACACACAGGATAGAAGGATAGAACACACAGGATAGAAGGATAGAACACAGGATAGAAGGATAGAACACACAGGATAGAAGGATAGAACACACAGGATAGAAGGATAGAACACACAGGATAGAAGGTTAGAACACAGGATAGAAGGATAGAACACACAGGATAGAAGGATAGAACACACAGGATAGAAGGATAGAACACACAGGATAGAAGGATAGAAGAATAGAACACACAGGATAGAATGATAGAACACACAGGATAGAATGATAGAACACACAGGATAGAAGGATAGAACACACAGGATAGAAGGAAATAATGAGTCATGAAGAACAATGCTTCTGAAAGCTGTGAGGGAGTCCTGTCTCAATGTACAAATAATATGAATGTTTAAAATATTTCAGAAACAGATGAAGGGAACTGTGTATGGGATATATAGTGTTGACGTTATCTGTTGACATTCTTCAATTTAAAGGTTGTACAGATGTAGGATCTTAATTTGGTCACTCTTTTGTAACTGAGAATTTTCCTATACAGCAGGAAATTCAACTTGTATTTTATTTGAGTTTAAGAAGGCTTCTAAAGTTTGTTATTTCCTCTTTGAAATTTCAGACTTGCTTTCCCTTCACAAAAATAGTATCAACCCCTACAAAAATATCCATGAATTATAATCCACATAATAATTAACACACAGGATAGAAGGATAGAACACACAGGATAGAAGGATAGAACACACAGGATAGAAGGATAGAACACACAGGATAGAAGGATAGAACACACAGGATAGAAGGATAGAACAAAGGATAGAAGGATAGAACACACAGGATAGAAGGACAGAACACACAGGATAAAAGGATAGAACACACAGGATAGAAGGACAGAACACACAGGAATAAAGGACAGAACACACAGGATAGAAGGATAGAACACAGGATAGAAGGATAGAACACACAGGATAGAAGGACAGAACACACAGGAATAAAGGACAGAACACACAGGATAGAAGGATAGAACACACAGGATAGAAGGATAGAACACACAGGATAGAAGGACAGAACACACAGGAATAAAGGACAGAACACACAGGATAGATGGATAGAACACACAGGATAGAAGGATAGAACACACAGGATAGAAGGATAGAACACACAGGAATAAAGGACAGAACACACAGGATAGAAGGATAGAACACACAGGAATAAAGGACAGAACACACAGGATAGAAGGATAGAACACATAGGACAGAAGGGTTGAACACACAGGATAGAAGGATAGAACACACAGGATAGAAGGATAGAACACAGGATAGAAGGATAGAACACAGGATAGAAGGATAGAACACAGGATAGAAGGATAGAACACACAGGATAGAAGGATAGAACACACAGGATAGAAGGATAGAACACACAGGATAGAAGGATAGAACACACAGGAAAAGGATAGAACACACAGGATAGAAGGATAGAACACACAGGATAGAAAGGATAGAACACACAGGATAGAAGGATAGAACACAGGATAGAAGGATAGAACACACAGGATAGAAGGACAGAACACACAGGATAGAAGGACAGAACACACAGGATAGAAGGATAGAACACACAGGATAGAAGGACAGAACACACAGGATAGAAGGATAGAACACAGGATAGAAGGATAGAACACACAGGATAGAGGGATAGAAACACACAGGATAGAAGGATAGAACACACAGGATAGAAGGATAGAACACACAGGATAGAAGGATAGAACACACAGGATAGAAGGATAGAACACACAGGATAGAAGGATAGAACACACAGGATAGAAGGATAGAACACACAGGATAGAAGGACAGAACACACAGGATAGAAGGATAGAACACAGGATAGAAGGATAGAACACAGGATAGAAGGATAGAACACACAGGATAGAAGGATAGAACACAGGATAGAAGGATAGAACACACAGGATAGAAGGATAGAACACACAGGATAGAAGGATAGAAGGATAGAACACACAGGATAGAAGGATAGAACACACAGGATAGAAGGATAGAACACACAGGATAGAAGGATAGAAGGATAGAACACACAGGATAGAAGGATAGAACACACAGGATAGAAGGATAGAACACACAGGATAGAAGTTAGAACACACAGGACAGAAGGATAGAACACAAGGATAGAAGGATAGAACACACAGGATAGAAGGATAGAAGGATAGAACACACAGGATAGAAGGATAGAACACACAGGATAGAAGGATAGAACACACAGGATAGAAGGATAGAACACAGGATAGAAGGATAGAACACACAGGATAGAAGGATAGAACACAGGATAGAAGGATAGAACACACAGGATAGAAGGACAGAACACACAGGATAGAAGGATAGAACACAGGATAGAAGGATAGAACACACAGGATAGAGGGATAGAACACACAGGATAGAAGGATAGAACACACAGGATAGAAGGATAGAACACAGGATAGAAGGATAGAACACACAGGATAGAGGGATAGAACACACAGGATAGAAGGATAGAACACACAGGATAGAAGGATAGAACACACAGGATAGAAGGATAGAACACACAGGATAGAAGGATAGAACACACAGGATAGAAGGATAGAACACACAGGATAGAAGGATAGAACACACAGGATAGAAGGACAGAACACACAGGATAGAAGGATAGAACACAGGATAGAAGGATAGAACACAGGATAGAAGGATAGAACACACAGGATAGAAGGATAGAACACAGGATAGAAGGATAGAACACACAGGATAGAAGGATAGAACACACAGGATAGAAGGATAGAACACACAGGATAGAAGGATAGAAGGATAGAACACACAGGATAGAAGGATAGAACACACAGGATAGAAGGATAGAACACACAGGATAGAAGGTTAGAACACACAGGACAGAAGGATAGAACACACAGGATAGAAGGATAGAACACACAGGATAGAAGGATAGAAGGATAGAACACACAGGATAGAAGGATAGAACACACAGGATAGAAGGATAGAACACACAGGATAGAAGGATAGAACACACAGGATAGAAGGATAGAACACACAGGATAGAAGGATAGAACACACAGGATAGAAGGATAGAACACACAGGATAGAAGGATAGAACACACAGGATAGAAGGATAGAACACAGGATAGAATGATAGAACACACAGGATAGAAGGATAGAACACACAGGATAGAAGGAAATAATGAGTCATGAAGAACAATGCTTCTGAAAGCTGTGAGGGAGTCCTGTCTCAATGTACAAATAATATGAATGTTTAAAATATTTCAGAAACAGATGAAGGGAACTGTGTATGGGATATATAGTTGACGTTATCTGTTGACATTCTTCAATTTAAAGGTTGTACAGATGTAGGATCTTAATTTGGTCACTCTTTTGTAACTGAGAATTTTCCTATACCGCAGGAAATTCAACTTGTATTTTATTTGAGTTTAAGAAGGCTTCTAAAGTTTGTTATTTCCTCTTTGAAATTTCAGACTTGCTTTCCCTTCACAAAAATAGTATCAACACTTACAAAAATGTCCATGAATTATAATCCACATAATAATTAACATTTCCTGTTGCTGCAGCGTTATTTTTCTTGCTGTTGCAAACTGGTTCAAATTAAGGTCCTACACAGGATAAACTATGCTATCTAGTCCTTTCAGGTGAGGATTAAGAAACCAGAATAAGAAAGCAGGTTAAATTAAATAGAGGTAAGATTTGAGTCTAATGTATATAATGATGGTATATTTTCTGACGCACAATGTGTAAGGAACAAAGAACACAAGGAACAAATAATGATGGCATTGAAACCAGCTTCTATCAAATCACTGAGTTCCTTGATTTTCCAGCGGCACAAAGGATCTTTCATTCGATTTACCCTTATCAGTGTGCTATTACGGCTGTAATACAATGGCTGAAATACAACACTGAGGACAAAAGATGCATTCAAAACCTACATTGAATTTCCTCTGGCCTTCGCCGCTTATTGTCTCATACAATTGCTGAATAATAGGTGCCTGTAGCTGAATGAAATACAGTTACCCTGTATGGGAAATAATAGGTGCCTGTAGCTGAATGAAATACAGTTACCCTGTATGGGAAATAATAGGTGCCTGTAGCTGAATGAAATACAGTTACCCTGTATGGGAAATAATAGGGGATCGGTGATTTAATGTCCCTGTTCCCCTCATTTTACTGTACGTTGTCAAGAGAAAAGTCAGACTGCGTCCCTATTTCCTATGAAGTGCCCAGATTTTGGTCAACAGTAGTTCACCATGAAGGCAAAAGTCAAACTGCGTCCCTATTTACTATAAAGTGCCCAGGCTTTAGTCAAACGTAGTGCACGATAAAGGGAACAGGATACCGTTTGGGATGCAGACCCAGACTTAATTCCCCGATGTTATTTAGAAGATTTATTCATTTAATCTGATTTTAATCTTCATAGGCTTTTTTTTCTGCTGAAGTAATTGTCCTCAAATCCCCTTACAGAGGACGACGGGCCCGGCACTAATAAATACAGAGTATAGGATAGTCTGAAGACATTTTGAGTAGGATTGCGTACAGTATACTTTGCCAAGAGTAAGCACCCTTGAACCTCTTAGAAGATGGACAAAACAGTGTTTTCATCTTCAGAGCATTTAGAAATGTAGTTTATATCAATAGAAATCAAAACGGTAATTCCATACATAACAGATACATCAACATCACCATGGATTAGAGAAGAGCAAGGAGAAAACAGCAAAAAGGAAAGCTTGTTCACTTACATGATGCTGTTATCCCACAGTGCACAGTAAGGACTCAGGGTTCCCTGCATTACCAAGAAGAAGAGAGCACGCTGAAAACCTTCACTCATTGTTAGATAACCACATCAAAATGACCAAAGCCTCACAGATAGTAGATTCTACTCGTAATTGTCCAAGAATAACTCACTAAACAAATTGTTCTTTTAACTAACGGCTATGGCGAGACCTCTTTAGATTGCAGTTCAGGGTTAAAATGTAAAATGCCAATGAGAATTGGTGGCAGTTTCACTTTGAATCACTTTAGCCTCAATTAGCGTTGAAGAACCCAACAATGGCTACAGCCACACGTTTAGAGTGCATTAGCCAACAAACAATGGTAGAGTCATTGATTCAATAACTCATTTGCAGGCGCCCAGTGTAGCAGGTGTGTCATGAGAGAGAGAGAGAGAGAGAGAGAGAGAGAGAGAACTGTCCAGATAATTACAAGGACAAGCTCTCTTTACAACCCTGGCCTTTTGGTTAATCTCTGAGATAAAGACGATCGTTCAGAGGTGATGCAAAGCAGCATGTCATTGTCAGAGCCCATATATTTCAACTTGTCCTCCTGATTCAGATCTGGGCCTGTATTTATCAAGTGTCTTAGAGTAGCACTGCTGATCTGGGGTCAGTTTTGCCTTTTAGAATAAAATGAATTAGGTTAATATGGACAGGGAGGACCTGATCCTAGATTAGCACTCGTACTCTGAGATGCTTTGTGAATATAGGTCCAGATATACAGTATCTTCTCTGTACAATTAACTTTTGTAACCGTGTTTTAGTGTGGACTCAGTTACATGGATTGCCGTCATGTAACTGGGTCCAATGTATCAGTTACACGATTAGCTGATTGGATAGCTATTAAACATCTGCCTTCTCTGTATCGCTTGTATGCCTTTTCAAGAAGTGAGGGAGTCTTGGGCAAGTACTTACATTGTGAGGAGGTCATTCTTCCTTCGATGAATTAAAATGAAAGATGAAAGATGAATAAAATCAAGGTCCTTACGTTGGCCAGGTGAGCCAGCTCGATCTCCAGGTGTGACTCTGTTATCCTGGGCTCTGGTCTCACTGTGACAGCGATGACCTTGGAGCTCACCGCTGTGTGGTTCCTGGGTGGAAAACACAGTGATGTACAGCATGAGATGGACACTGGTTGGAAGTTGTGTCACTTAGGCACTGCTACACAAATACAGTATGTTCGGTCCCACTTTAAACAAAGTGCATCTTATAAAGGCTATATATAGCTTCATAATGGCTTCATAATCACTACATAAAGGCTTCATAAGCACTACATAAATGCTTCACAATCATACAAACCATATGACTAAACTTTATGTTCTGTCTTATTATAAAGGTATATGTCAGACAAATGCATTAGTTTGTCTGTTTGCACAAAAGGTGTGTTAATAAAATGCTTGTGTGGTTTTCCCTAAATGAGTTGTGTTTCATAGACTTACCAAAGACAAAATGACATTCAACGTTTACAACATGACACCTCATTCAGGATGTTGATACTATTGATGTACATACAGGTTTAGCTGATATTATGAATGTCCTTTGATGCAAAGAACAACACAAAATGTCATGTCACACCTCTCTGTGAGGCACTTGACAAACACACCAGCTGTGGCACTGCAGGACAAGACCTGACACACAAAACGACCCACGTGAAGCAAGTCAACCCAAATACAAGTGAACTGGAGCCCGGACAGAGCGAGAGGAGAGAAATTAGGCACTGGGGGGCCAACTTAGGGTGCGATTTCATGGTCCATTTGGAGAGAGTCACAAAAGATTGAAAATAGACACGTCTGGAACTCTGGCCTTTTCTATGTTAAATTAATCACAGTGAAGTGTCTCTACCAAACAACCTGAATCTAACAGAGATATTTAAACACTGTCTGTTTCACAAATGGCACCCAATTCCCTTTTTACTGCACTACTACAAAAGTACTGCACTGTATTCATTATGGATCCCCATTAGCTGCTGCCTTCCTGGGGTGCAGGGAATAGGGTGCCATTTGGGACGCATTCCGTGCCGCTCCCTCATCTCATGCAGCGTATATCTAGTCTAGCTCCACAGCAAAGCAAGACAAATCCCCAAATCAACTTCAAATGACACGCCTCCTCTCCTTTTGTCTAGCGTTAGCTTATTTACTTCCTGAAAATAGATATGGGGGGGAGTCTAATGCTGAATAAAAATGAATGACTTTCTCTCTAGAGTGGTAATATGTTTTGAAACATATTAATACAATGTAGCTCATGAAAGGATGACTTGGTAGAAAGCGGTCTTGGTACACTTCTGAGCCTGCCTTTCTTCTCACCTCACCTGAACTGCCCCAGAAAAGGAGAATGAAAGAGAACTACTCAAAAGGAAGTTAATTGGAGCCTTTCTACTTTTTCAGGTTCAGATCTACACTATGTCCTCTTTGCACTTTATTTGTCTTTATCTTCAAGGGAACGTGTGTCATGGGTTGGAGAACAGAGAATGTCACATTTCCTTTTCCTCTTTCATCTCTCTCTCTTTCATTTACCTCCTGGGGAAACAGAACAGTAGGTTGTGACACCACCAAACTGATACTACACTGACTGACTGGTTACAATGACACCATACTCCCTATAATATAGTGCACTACTTTTGACTAGGGCCCATAGGACTCTGGTCAAAAGTAGTGCTAAATGTAGGGAATAGACTGCCATTTTGGTTGCTGACTGACAGTGCCTGGCCTACAGTTCTCTAGGGAGGGTCGGAGAAGGTTCTAGAGCTCTCAGCTGGGCCCAAAGATGTTCCATAGAATGTCTGGAACTCCCTAGAGCGAAAGACTGGGTTCGATGTTTGATCCTGGGCAAGAACACCACAATCTGGGTCAGTGTGTCTGCTGTTTCCATAAACAGGCCACATTACTAAGTCAAATATGGATGTAGGACTGGTTCACAAAGTAAACTAGTGCAGATACAACATCAATGGATGGCTTTTATAAGAGTAGAATATCAGTGACCAGTGGTAATACAACATCAATGGATGGCTTTTATAACAGTAGAATATCAGTGACCAGTGGTAATACAACATCAATGGATGGCTTTTATAACAGTAGAATATCAGTGACCAGTGGTAATACAACATCAATGGATGGCTTTTATAACAGTAGAATATCAGTGACCAGTGGTAATACAACATCAATGGATGGCTTTTATAACAGTAGAATATCAGTGACCAGTAGTAATACAACATCAATGGATGGCTTTTATAACAGTAGAATATCAGTGACCAGTAGTAATACAACATCAATGGATGGCTTTTATAACAGTAGAATATCAGTGACCAGTAGTAATACAACATCAATGGATGGCTTTTATAACAGTAGAATATCAGTGACCAGTAGTAATACAACATCAATGGATGGCTTTTATAACAGTAGAATATCAGTGACCAGTAGTAATACAATAACAATGGATGGCTTTTATAAGAGTAGAATATCAGTTACCATTGGAAATCTATCTGCACTTCTAATGCTATAATTTCATCAGTAGATTATATATATTTCACTATATATCCTCCAGGACCGTCCTACAGTGGGCTAATGTATAGTTGTAGTGCAGCACTCCCAAGGAAGCTAAGAATAGCAACATCATTTCTTTGAAAGGGTCGGGTGCTGTGTTGTGTTAGTTGAGACCAGGAACAAACAAATGATCTATGATTAAGGTTTTAAGATTTCTGAAAGAAGAGAGACTGACTGATGGCTACGTTTCACTTCAGGTTGCTAACATTGCTGAATGTGTTATTTTGTCTTATCTGCTAATGGTTTTCCTCTCAGTGTATGAGGGCCTGTAGCAAAAACTGTCTACTCTGTGAAAAGCAAGCTTTGTGCAACAGGAAAATAAATGTGATTGTGGGTTGCTGTAGGTAACATCTCTAGCCAGCTAGTTAACATATAGCCAGTAGCTAACTATCTAGCTATCTAGCACTGTACACTAACGATAACTAATTATGTGAGAGAAACAATAATAGCTACCCATATTGACAAAGTGAAAACATGTATTTAGAAAATGTTTGCTAATTTACAGAAAATGAAATATATAAATATCTCATTTCCGTAAGCATTCACACCTCTGAGTCAATACATGTTAGAATCCCCTTTGTAGCGACTGGGTGTATTGATACACCATCCAAAGTGTAGTTAATAACCACATGTAGTGACTGGGTGTATTGATACACCATCTAAAGTGTAGTTAATAACCACATGTAGTGACTGGGTGTATTGATACACCATCCAAAGTGTAGTTAATAACCACATGTAGTGACTGGGTGTATTGATACACCATCCAAAGTGTAGTTAATAACCACATGTAGTGACTGGGTGTATTGATACACCATCCAAAGTGTAGTTAATAACCACATGTAGCGACTGGGTGTATTGATACACCATCCAAAGTGTAGTTAATAACCACATGTAGTGACTGGGTGTATTGATACACCATCCAAAGTGTAGTTAATAACCACATGTAGTGACTGGGTGTATTGATACACCATCTAAAGTGTAGTTAATAACCACATGTAGCGACTGGGTGTATTGATACACCATCCAAAGTGTAGTTAATAACCACATGTAGTGACTGGGTGTATTGATACACCATCCAAAGTGTAGTTAATAGCCACATGTAGCGACTGGGTGTATTGATACACCATCCAAAGTGTAGTTAATAACCACATGTAGTGACTGGGTGTATTGATACACCATCCAAAGTGTAGTTAATAACCACACCATGTCTGCTTCAAAAAAATGTAAACATCTACCAATTAGGTGCCCTTCTTTGCAAGGCATTGGAAAATATCATTGGTCTTTTATGGAATCTGTGTTGAATCTGTGTTTGACTAAGGGATCTTACAGATAATTGTATTGTGGGGTACAGAGGTGAGGTAGTCATTCAATAATCATGTTAAACACTATTATTTCATACAGAGTGACTCCATGCAACGTATTATGTGACTTGTTAAGCACAGTTTTACTGCTGAATTTATTTAGGCTTGACATAGAAAAGTGGTTGAATACTTATTAAATCAAATCATTTCAGCTTTTCATTTTTAATTACTTTCTTAAAATTTCTAAAAACATAATTCCACTTTGACATTATGACACAATATGTCGATTTGAATCCATTTTAAATTCAGGCTGTATTACAACAGAATGTGGAGAATGTAAAGGGGTGTGAATGTTTTCTGAACGCCCTGTCTATCTTTACACCAGCAAAAGCTGATGGGTGGCATGTCCATCATAGAGAATAATGGTTCTGGCTAACTAACGTTAGCTAAGTAGAGGCTACATTCCTAGGCTCATATGGTTCTGGCTAACTAACGTTAGCTAAGTAGAGGCTACATTCCTAGGCTCATATGGTTCTGGCTAACTAACGTTAGCTAAGTAGAGGCTACATTCCTAGGCTCATATGGTTCTGGCTAACTAACGTTAGCTAAGTAGAGGCTACATTCCTAGGCTCATATGGTTCTGGCTAACTAACGTTAGCTAAGTAGAGGCTACATTCCTAGGCTCATATGGTTCTAGCTAACTAACGTTAGCTAAGTAGAGGCTACATTCCTAGGCTCATATGGTTCTGGCTAACTAACGTTAGCTAAGTAGAGGCTACATTCCTAGGCTCATATGGTTCTGGCTAACTAACGTTAGCT
>NC_042974.1:5441369-5473869 GCF_901001165.1 Salmo trutta | reverse complement strand
GTGACAGAGAGAGAGAGACAGAGAGAGAAGGAGTGACAGAGAGAGAGAGTGACAGAGCGAGAGAGAGTGACAGAGAGAGAGAGTGACAGAGCGCTAGAGAGAGAGAGAGAAAGAGAGAGAGATGTTGATAGAGAAGATGTATGGCCCATCTTACCTTGGTGAAGGCAGCATCAGTCCCAGAGTCTTGTACAGGACTGTCCCCAGGATGAAAACAGGTGATCCATCCATGTCTGATGGGCAGAAGGAAATCAGTTTGGATACTGTTGGTTACAGGACAGTTTTGTTGTGGTTGTGGTTGTACAGTGTCTTATGAATGGGCTGGCCATCTGAAAGATGTAATAAACCTTAATAATCTCAACAACACTACAGTACATGTCACGCCCTGACCAGGTGAACTCTGCTATTTTGGTCAGGGTGTGGCATTTCTATGCTTTATTTTCTATGATTTTGTTATATCCTTTCTTTGTGTTTTATTTCTATGTTGGGCTCGGGGTGATTTCCCAATCAGACAGCTGTCGCTTGTGAAGTCTGATTGGGAATCACATTTAAGTTCCTTTTCCCCCACGATGTTTGTGGGTTGTTGTCTCCTTATTTGAGCACGTAACGTATTGGCAGTTCTTACTTGATTTTGTGTACATGTTTAATTCTAGTGTGTTAAATAAACATGTATTCGCTCCCAGCTGCGTTTTGGTCCGCTTCCTCGTCTCCCGACGACAAACGTTACAGAACAACCCACCAAACCAGGACCAAGCAGCGGGAGGAAAAGGAGCGCGAGAGATGGGCTCGCGAGGGAAAGGAGTTCTGGACCTGGGAGGAGATCATGTCGGGGAAAGGACCCTGGCGGAAGGATTCCCAGGTCGAGGAGGAAAAGCCAGCCGGTAGACGGAGTCGCAGGCGGCGGTCGAGGAGGCCCGGAAAACAGCCCCAAGAAATTTTTTTTGGGGGGCAAATGGGGTGGTCTGGAAGGGCAGAGGAAGAGCCCAGACCACTGCTCTCGTGGGGGATGACGGCGGAGGAAGAGAAGGAGATGAGGCGTTTGATTGAGGACCTGCAGAGGGAAGATCTGGAGGAGGAGCCATGGTATGCTGAGTTGCGCGCTGTGTCGCCAGTGCGCCCGCACAGCCCGGTGCGTCCGGTGGACATGCCCAGCACATGCCGTGCTAGGATGGGCATCCAGCCAGGACGAGTGGCTAAACCGGCTCCACGCTTCAGGTCACCAGTGCGTGTTCACAGTCCTGTCTGGCCCGTTCCTGTTCCCCGCACCAAGCCCACGGTGCGTGTCCCCAGTCCTGTCCGGCCCGTCCCTGCTCCCCGCACCAAGCCATGGTATGCAGAGTTGCGCGCTGTGTCGCCAGTGCGCCCGCACAGCCCAGTGCGTCCGGTGGACATGCCCAGCACATGCCGTGCTAGGATGGGCATCCAGCCAGGACGAGTGGCTAAACCGGCTCCACGCTTCAGGTCACCAGTACGTGTTCACAGTCCTGTCTGGCCCGTCCCTGCTCCCCGCACCAGGTTAGTGGTGCGTGTCCCCAGTCCTGTCCGGCCCGTCCCTGCTCCCCGCACCAGGTTAGTGGTGCGTGTCCCCAGTCCTGTCCGGCCCGTCCCTGCTCCCCGCACCAGGTTAGTGGTGCGTGTTCCCAGTCCTGTCTGGCCCGTCCCTGCTCCCCGCACCAAGTCAGTGGTGCGTGTCCCCAGTCCTGTCCGGCCCGTCCCTGCTCCCCGCACCAGGTTAGTGGTGCGTGTCCCCAGTCCTGTCCGGCCCGTCCCTGCTCCCCGCACCAGGTTAGTGGTGCGTGTCCCCAGTCCGGCCCAGCCCGTCCCTGCTCCCCGCACCAGGTTAGTGGTGCGTGTCCCCAGTCCTGTCCGGCCCGTCCCTGCTCCCCGCACCAGGTTAGTGGTGCGTGTCCCCAGTCCTGTCCGGCCCATCCCTGTTCCCCGCACCAAGCCCACGGTGCGTGTCCACAGTCCTGTCCGGCCCGTCCCTGTTCCCCGCACCAAGCCCACGGTGCGTGTCCACAGTCCTGTCCGGCCCGTCCCTGTTCCTCGCACCAAGCCCACGGTGCGTGTCCACAGTCCTGTCCGGCCCGTTCCTGTTCCCCGCACCAAGCCCACGGTGCGTGTCCACAGTCCGGCACGGCCCGTGTCTGGTCCACCGGTGCCCAATCATGTTCCGGTCGACGGCTCCGCTCCGGAGCCTGAGCATGCCGCTCCACAGTGGTCCAGTCCGGGCCAGAGGGGTAGGGCTAGGGTGGAGGCAGGGGGAGAAACACGCCCGGGGCCAGAGCCTCCACCGAGGGTGAGGCGCCCACCCGGGTCCCCCCCCTAATAGACTTTAGGTTGGTGCGCCGGGAGTACGCACCGTTGGAGGGGGGGTACTGTCACGCCCTGACCAGGTGAACTCTGCTATTTTGGTCAGGGTGTGGCATTTCTATGCTTTATTTTCTATGATTTTGTTATATCCTTTCTTTGTGTTTTATTTCTATGTTGGGCTCGGGGTGATTTCCCAATCAGACAGCTGTCGCTTGTGAAGTCTGATTGGGAATCACATTTAAGTTCCTTTTCCCCCACGATGTTTGTGGGTTGTTGTCTCCTTATTTGAGCACGTAACGTATTGGCAGTTCTTACTTGATTTTGTGTACATGTTTAATTCTAGTGTGTTAAATAAACATGTATTCGCTCCCAGCTGCGTTTTGGTCCGCTTCCTCGTCTCCCGACGACAAACGTTACAGTACAGGGTCAAAAGATAGTCATAAACCAACATATAAGGCCACAGACCCAGACAAACTCTTAATGATGGGCTTTATTTGGAGCTATAATTGGCCATTGTGCGCAGAAAGGCTTTCCAGGCAGCGAAACAAGCCACTTCATAACTTTCCTGCCAACAGCAATCAGCTAAATTGTCCTCTACAATGAACCATTGATAAAGGCTAAGGGATAGTCCAATGAACCATTGCCTGTAAGGCAGTGGTCACTTCAAGACGTTCCTAGTCAATCACCAAACACTTCTGTAGAAATGCCAAAAATAAAGGCTTGCACTCCTTTTATGTATTTGTGTTGTGCTGTTGGCGGGAGGTGCACATGATTCAGAAGCCCTGTTGGCGGGAGGTGCACATGATTCAGAAGCCCTGTTGGGGGAGGTGCACATGATTCAGAAGCCCTGTTGGGGGAGGTGCACATGATTCAGAAGCCCTGTGGGTGGTAGGTGCACATGATTCAGAAGCCCTGTTGTCGGGAGGTGCACATGATTCAGAAGCCCTGTTGGGGGAGGTGCACATGATTCAGAAGCCCTGTGGGTGGTAGGTGCACATGATTCAGAAGCCCTGTGGGTGGTAGGTGCACATGATTCAGAAGCCCTGTTGGGGGAGGTGCAGGTGCACATGATTCAGAAGCCCTGTTGGCGGGAGGTGCACATGATTCAGAAGCCCTGTTGGGGGAGGTGCACATGATTCAGAAGCCCTGTTGGTGGTAGGTGCACTTGATTCAGAAGCCCTGTTGGGGGAGGTGCACATGATTCAGAAGCCCTGTTGGTGGTAGGTGCACTTGATTCAGAAGCCCTGTTGGGGGGAGGTGCACATGATTCAGAAGCCCTGTGGGTGGTAGGTGCACTTCATTCAGAAGCCCTGTTGGCGGGAGGCGCACTTGATTCAGAAGCCCTGTTGGCGGGAGGTGCACTTGATTCAGAAGCCCTGTGGGTGGTAGGTGCACTTGATTCAGAAGCCCTGTGGGTGGTAGGTGCACTTGATTCAGAAGCCCTGTTGGGGGAGGTGCACTTGATTCAGAAGCCCTGTTGGTGGTAGGTGCACATGATTCAGAAGCCCTGTTGGGGGAGGTGCACTTGATTCAGAAGCCCTGTTGGTGGTAGGTGCACTTGATTCAGAAGCCCTTTTGGGGGAGGTGCACTTGATTCAGAAGCCCTGTTGGCGGGAGGTGCACTTGATTCAGAAGCCCTGTTGGGGGAGGTGCACTTGATTCAGAAGACCTGTTGGCGGGAGGTGCACATGATTCAGAAGCCCTGTGGGTGGTAGGTGCACTTGATTCAGAAGCCCTGTTGGCGGGAGGTGCACTTGATTCAGAAGCCCTGTTGGGGGAGGTGCACTTGATTCAGAAGCCCTGTGGGTGGTAGGTGCACTTGATTCAGAAGCCCTGTGGGTGGTAGGTGCACTTGATTCAGAAGCCCTTTTGGGGGAGGTGCACTTGATTCAGAAGCCCTGTTGGCGGGAGGTGCACATGATTCAGAAGCCCTGTGGGTGGTAGGTGCACTTGATTCAGAAGCCCTGTTGGGGGAGGTGCACTTGATTCAGAAGCCCTGTGGGTGGTAGGTGCACTTGATTCAGAAGCCCTGTTGGGGGAGGTGCACTTGATTCAGAAGCCCTGTGGATGGTAGGTGCACTTGATTCAGAAGCCCTGTTGGGGGAGGTGCACTTGATTCGGAAGCCCTGTTGGCGGGAGGTGCACATGATTCAGAAGCCCTGTTGGGGGAGGTGCACTTGATTCAGAAGCCCTGTTGGTGCTGGTGCACTTGATTCAGAAGCCCTGTATACGGGTAAGCAGTGTTCCCATTTTGAACCATTTCATTGTGCCTACGGCTCCCACAACCTCGGCCATACTGGCCCACATGAGATTTCATAACTCTTAAAACAATGACCAGAGAGAGACTGTCAACAGAAAATAAGTGCTTTTTTATGAGTGAGTTCATGTCCAAGTTTATTCAGCACTGTCAACACTGTTATTATTCAACGCTATTACAAAGCAGAAAACTTGCTTCTCCTATCTTCCACTCGCGCTGCAATGAATGAGTAACGATGTGTATCGATAGCCCTGCGTTTTTATTATTATTAGCAGCTTGTCGTGTCTATTTCAATATTGAGGAATAGTTCACTTTCTCTGGTCATAGGAACGACATGAATTTGTGCATGAGGCAGATGTGGTGTGACTCGAGTTTTGAAATCAGGTGAAAGACAGTGTCCCTTCTCTCTGGTCAGATTCACCGGAGGAAAGGAAGGAGAGATCAGGGACCGTGAGAGGAGGACCCTCTGCTGTTCTCTACCTCTCTCTGCTGAGACTAATGCAGTGTTCAAAACAAATCTCTGACTTCAGTGCATTCAAGACAACTGGGAACTCTGAAAAAACTTGGAATTCCAAGTCGGAAACTCTGGCATCTTTCTGGGGCTCCGACTTTCCGACCTGAAGAGCACTCTTTGACTTCATGAGTTCCCCCAGTTGTCTTGAAAGCACCATGACCATCAGATGCAGGTACCATCAGTCCTGTAAAATAAAATTGCAAATTATTTGCAAATTATTTACATTTATGCGAGGAACCTTCCCAACTGCTCTCATGTCACCCCGCTCCTCCGCACACTCCACTGGCTTCCAGTTGAAGCTCTCATCCACTACATGACCATGGGGCTTCCCTATGGAACAGCAAGAGGAACTGCCCCTCCCTACCTCCCTATCTGCTCATCCACTACATGACCATGGGGCTTCCCTATGGAACAGCAAGAGGAACTGCCCCTCCCTACCTCCCTATCTGCTCATCCACTACATGACCATGGGGCTTCCCTATGGAACAGCAAGAGGAACTGCCCCTCCCTACCTGCCTATCTCCCTATCTGCTCATCCACTACATGACCATGGGGCTTCCCTACGGAAGAGCAAGAGGAACTGCCCCTCCCTAACTTCAGGCTATTCTCAAACCCCAACCCGAGGTCTCTTGGCCCTCCCACCCCTACGGGAGGGCAGCTCCCGCTCAGCCCAATCCAAGCTCTTCTCTGTCCTGGCACCCCGATGGTAGAACCAGCTTCCCCCTGAAGCTAGGACAACAATGCCCCCCCCCCCCCCTTGTAGCTACATTATTGTGGGGAAATGTACTTTCTATGCCTGTGATATGTGGTTGTCCCACCTAGCTATCTTGAGATGAATGCACTAACTGAAATCTAATATGTTCTGAGAAGAACAATATAGGCAGGCCAGTTATATAGCCAATATGCTGTGATAATGTATTAGGCCTACTGCACAAACCTCATTCCTACAAAACGGTTTTTATTAGCTTAATGTTACATTTTTTAAGTCATGTTTAAAAAGAATCTGAGTGGTAGATCTAGGCTTGCTTTCTGACTGCAAAAGTGATCTTGACTCTGCTGTAAGGCAGCGATATGGAGGCTGTCGACACCTGTTGGAGCAGTTCTCTGGATCTCTGCTCCAAATGGAACCCTATTCCCTACAGAGGGCCCTTGGGCTCTGGTTAAAAGTAGTGCCCTATATAGGGATTAGGGTGCTACTTGGGAGGCTACCTGGATAGTTCTCCTTGCTAAACTTCTTGGCCACTCAGTAAGAGTGAGATGGTTTTCGGCATTGAGTTAGAAAAACAACTGCCATTTTGTCTATCATTGATACAGTCAAGACAAGACTGATTAAGCCAGTTAACCAAATTGTCTGTCACAGTCACGTACACTCGGCTCTGCACTGGCATGGCTTAAAAGGATACAAACATCAGCGGAGGCTGCTGAGGGGAGGATGGCTCATAATAATGGCTGGAACGGAGCGAATGAAATGGCATCAAACATGTGGAAACCTTTTGTTTGATTCCATTCCACTCCTCCTTTAAGCACTTTGAGATTGAGTTAATAAGGGAACTACAATATCTTTGGTTCTGCTTGTTTGCCAGGTCTCATTTACACAATTATTATCATAGAGTCATGGTAGATGTTGTCGATCACTGCCGTTGCTATACTGTAGCTGGGTCATTCCTACCGTACGGCGCCTTTTCTGTCTCCAGGAAATATCACTGCTTATTTATTGTAAAATGTGGATTCCAGAAGGATTTTAATATAAGGTCAGATGTCCTTTTCCTTAAAAACACAAAAATATCTTGAAAGGGAATGTTATGCATTTTTAACACGTTTTTGTGGACGTAGGTGTTTTTGCGATGTCCCTAGGTATTATTCATCAACTTCCATGAGAAATATGTCATTGTTTTATAGTCTTAGTTAAATTTTCTCTCATAAATTATAGAGAAAGTTCACAACATTTTTAAATATGTTAGATAGAGAAGTTCACCATTATGCTAGCTCAATCTTGTCCACATTTCCACGCTGTTAGTTTCCACCCTGTTAGTTTCCACCCTGTTAGGGTTATGCACCTAACAGGTTGGAAAATGCACCTAAAAGAATAGGTGCCTGAGCTTGACCAATATGTTTTTCTGAAAATCAAACATGTCCTTTTTCTGATAGAATCATATTTTTATATATATACAGTATATATACACTTCCCCCCAAAGGTTATGATGTCCATAAGGCACAGGGTAGGAACGACCCAGCTAGTGCTGGCATTAGGAATGGAATGCTAGGTTTACAGTTGTACGCCACTAGATTCTAGAATGTTGGTCAAACTCCAGGCATTCTATTTTGATCAGTGGGGTCACATGATGGAGCAACAAAGGGGTCATTCTAGAGGAACTAACTACACATAATCAGCCATGACTACTGGACATTTGGAAATGAACCAATTTCTTACTGCACGAGTTCCAAATGCTGCTCAAAATACAGTAAAGAACATGGTTAAACACAGCCTGAAGAAGAGTCTCCTTATCCTGCTCCTGCTCCACCTCTTCTCCTCTTCCTCCTCCTCCTCGTCATCATCACTACCACCACATTCATATTCATCATCATCATCACCACCACCACCACCATCATCATCATCATCATCATCATCACCACTACCACCATATTCATATTCATCATCATCATCACCACTACCACCATATTCATATTCTTCATCATCATCATCATTAACACTACCATCATCATCACCACTACCATCATCATCATCATCACCATCATCACCACTACCATCATCATCATCATCATCACCATCATCACCACTACCATCATCATCATCATCATCACCATCATCACCACTACCATCATCATCATCATCACCATCATCACCACTACCATCATCATCATCATCACCACCATCATCACCACCACCATCATCCCCATCATCACCACCACCATCATCATCATCATCACCACCATCATCACCACCACCATCATCATCATCATCACCACCATCATCATCATCATCACCACCACTACCACTACCACCATATTCATCACCATCATCATCATGGTTGTGTTACCTGTAGACTGTGGTAGAAAGATGCCCTTGGGGATAACCACCTTGTCCTCAGAGTTCCTGGCCCAGTCCACCATGCCTTTACGTCCCTTCATAGGGAAGTTGATGTCAGTCATCACAGACACTGCCGGGAGCCTCTGGATGCTGGCCACTGAGGGTGACAAAACAAGGGAGGGAATTAGTTTGCTTAGGTTTAGTTCATGCTGCATAAAATCTTGCAGTTTACATACAGACAAGAAAGTTAAATGGATAACAAAATAATTACACCCACGACAGGAATACATGAACAATATTATATTTTTCCATTTATGTTGTCCACACATTATCACAAAACACTATTCAATTCAATTCAAAAGGCTTTATTGACATGGGAAACATGTGTACATTGCCAAAGCAAGTGAAATAGATAATAAACAAAAGTGAAATAAACAATCAGAAATAGAACAGTAAACTTTACACTCACAACGGCTTTAAAGGAATAGAGCCATTTCAAATGTCATTATGAGTGTAGCATATAGCTATGTACAGTGTTGTAACGTATCCTGTATGAGTGACAGGCAAAGGATGCTTCCTGACTGTCAAAAAGCATCTATATAGGCCTAGATGTTCTCTTGATAAAACCTCAGTGCTTTCTGAGGCTGTTGTTGCTCCACAGAATATGACTTCAGCCTCCAGACAAACTCTCAGTTCCCACCATGTACTTGCTAACTTGTAAATAGTGTGAAGTTTAGTTCACACACTGAGTGTCAGAAAGACAGTGCTGTAGCACAGACCTGGGTTCAAATACTATTTAATATAAGTTCAAATACTTTATATGGGTTCGATTGAGCTTGCCTGGTCTAATGAACCAATTGAAATGTCCCCAAACTGCAAACCCCACCCATCTGGCACCCCAGGCAGACTCAAGCAAACACTCAAAGTATTTGAAAGATTTCAATTTAGTATTTGAACTCAGGTCTGCTGGAGCATCAGTGCAATGTGAATCTCCATCACCCCATATGCTGATGGAACTCATTAACAATCAGTGCTTAATTTGAGCTGGATCCTGATGGAGCACCTCTCCATTCTGGACTGTTTTGTTCCGGAACCTACTTGCCCGGATCCAGTAGCGACATGAAAAAAAAGAGACTGTTTTCAATATAAAAATGTGAATAAAAAGGGATCAGAATTCATTCCAGTTGCCTCTTCTCCTGCCCCCTAAAATAAACATAATGTGAAAACGTCTATTTTCAGCCCGAACCTGATATTCTAAGAATTCATTTGTGTTGGGCCGGCCCGGGCTTATGGTTTGCACAACATTATAGGCATGTTTGAGACCAAGGCGTGGCCGGTACTGTGGTGGGAGAGAGAAGCGCACCTGTATCTCACTCAGAACTAGAATGAGATTCCCTTTCTATGATCTCTCCCTGTCTCTGCTAGACATGAGCCTGCAACTCTCATCTCTCCAGCATTGCACTTCATTTCTTTCCTTATAGAATCATAGCCATGACAAGGGTGCTGGAGGAGCTGCAGTACCTCTGATTAATTGAAATAAATTTGCCAAGTTATAGAATTACTGCTGTCAGTTCAGAAAGAAATGAAATACTGCAGAATACTACAACAGGAGTAGGCCTATAATTTAGACACAGAGGATTAAGAAGCTAAAAAATAAATTGCCTAGCTGTGGATTGTGTTCATGTAACCCAATCACAAAGCATATAGCCCGGGAACGCACCACAACTCTGTCAATAAACAGCATGCAGCCAGAACCAGGCTTTCACAATATTTCAAATACAATTGTGGAAAAACACAGGTCGGAAAGCAAATGGCTCCTGCCTAAAGGAGAAGACTCTAATCTGACTGTAGACCATTCAAATATTTGATAAACTTCCAAATAGGCCTACTGAGCAAACATTGTTTTACAAAGTAAAACAAGAGAGACAGGCTTTCAGCATGAGAGTATTAGCCATCGGCGGCCAGTGAGCTGGGCATCATTGGGTGAGTCAGTGAAACTGGAAAGCTTTTCTCGGACTGTCATTTCCTCCTCATATTGTACAATAAGTCTCCACACACCTAGGCCTAGGCTATTGATGGATTCAAGATGAGGTCGTTTTTATTGATATCAGTTTGTCAGTGTCAAAGTAGCCTGTCATTTCGATCATTTGTGCGGTATAAAAAAATATTATTCTAAAGTAATATAAAATGATGTATAATTGCACGAAATGTCTTTATAAAAGGCCATTCTTCCTGGACCCAAGTACAATGTTTTTGTCACGTCCTGACCATAGAAAGCTGTTATTTTCTATGGTAGAGTAGGTCAGGGCGTGACAGTTTTTTTTCTAGTTTAGATTTTCTATGTTGTTATGTTCTAGTTTTTGTATTTCTATGTTGTTGTTTTTTGGGATGATCTCCAATTAGAGGCAGCTGGTCGTCATTGTCTCTAATTGGAGATCATACTGAAGTAGTTGTTTTTCCCACCTGGGTTTGTGGGAGATTGTTTTTGAGTTAGTGTATGTTGCACCGCTTTGTCATGGTTTGTTGTTTTTGTTCTTTAGTTTGTTTGTGTATCTTGCATAGTTTCACAGTTCAATAAAATATGTGGAACGATACACACGCTGCACTTTGGTCCCATTCTTCAGAAAGCCGTGACAGTTTTTCCCCATGTGACAACTTCTGTAAGGCCTCTACTCTAATCCTGTGTCACTACACAAATGCAATGACATGCACTGCTTTATTATAATGTTCCAGTACCTCAGAGCCCCCTAAGGTCACCCCCCTCTCACAACCTCAGAGCCCCCCAGGTCACCCCCCCCTCTCACGCCCTCAAGACACCCTAAGGTAACCCCCCTCACAACCTTCAGCCACAATTCACCCCCCTCTCACGACCTCAGAGCCCCAAGGTCACCCCCCTCCAGACTCAGTAGCCCCAGTCAACCCCCTCTCACGACCTCAGAGCCCCCATGGTCACCCCCCTCTCACGACCTCAGAGCCCCCCCAGGTCACCAACACTCCAAGTTGGGTTGCGTCTGACTTTAATGTGGAGTCGGACTTTAATGGTGGAGCACTTTAATGTTGGAGTCTGACTTTAAGGGTGGAGTCTGACTTTAATGTTGGAGTCTGACTTTAAGGGTGGAGTCTGACTTTAATGTTGGAGTCTGACTTTAATGGTTGGAGTCTGACTTTAATGGTGGAGTCTGACTTTAAGGGTGGAGTCTGACTTTAATGTTGGAGTCTGACTTTAAGGGTGGAGTCTGACTTTAATGTTGGAGTCTGACTTTAAGGGTGGAGTCTGACTTTAATGGTGGAGTCTGACTTTAATGGTGGAGTCTGACTTTAATGGTGGAGTTGACTTTATATGTTGGAGTCTGACTTTAAGGGTGGAGTCTGACTTTTAATGTGGAGTCTGACTTTAATGTTGGAGTCTGACTTTAATGTTGGAGTCTGACTTTAAGGGTGGAGTCTGACTTTAATGTTGGAGTCTGACTTTAATGTTGGAGTCTGACTTTAAGGGTGGAGTTTGACTTTAATTGTGGGAGTCTGACTTTAATGGGGAGAGTCTGACTTTTCTGACTTTAATGGTGGTCTGACTTTAATGGTGGAGTCTGACTTTAATGTTGGAGTCTGACTTTAATGTTGGAGTCTGACTTTAATAGTAGAGTCTGACTTTAATGGTGGAGTCTGACTTTAATGGTGGAGTCTGACTTTAATGGTGGAGTCTGACTTTAATGGTGGAGTCTGACTTTAATAGTAGAGTCTGACTTTAATTGAGGAGTCTGACTTTAATGGTGGAGTCTGACTTTAATGGTGGAGTCTGACTTTAATGGTGGAGTCTGACTTTAATGGTGGAGTCTGACTTTAATAGTAGAGTCTGACTTTAATTGAGGAGTCTGACTTAATGGTGGAGTCTGACTTTAATGGTGGAGTCTGACTTTAATGGTGGAGTCTGACTTTAATGGTGGAGTCTGACTTTAATGTTGGAGTCTGTGTATATAAACTTCCCTGCAATGACAGCTTCTCTGCCACTCCGTTTCCAATCCACTTTCAGGCTCCAGCAATCAGGTAAGATATTGTCTCTGTCTCAAATGGCACTGATAGTGCTTTAGCTAAAAGTAGTGCAATAAATAGGGAACAGGGTGCCATTTGGGATGCAAAACACTTTTGCCAGTGTATAAAATAATGTGTAATAGTTACCAGTGTTGTGTTAAGATTGAGCGTTATCCTCTCTGTCTAAAGCCAAACTTATCCCATACATTGTTTATTTGGCTGAAAAGCATTTCAAACCATGAAGGAAGGCATCACACCCAAACTATGTTCATTTTCATAATAAAGAATGAATACATTTCTAACCAAAATAAGATTTTATAATCTACTTACATTGTCCTCCAACAGAGGCTGAATAAAATCATATCAAAAGCTTTCACACATGACTGTAGACTGCACAACACTCAGACATGACTGTAGACTGCACAACACTCAGACATGACTGTAGACTGTACAACACTCAGACATGACTGTAGACTGTACAACACTCAGACATGACTGTAGACTGTACAACACTCAGACATGACTGTAGACTGTACAACACTCAGACATGACTGTAGACTGCACAACACTCACACATGACTGTAGACTGTACAACACTCAGACATGACTGTAGACTGTACAACACTCAGACATGACTGTAGACTGTACAACACTCAGACATGACTGTAGACTGTACAACACTCACACATGACTGTAGACTGTACAACACTCAGACATGACTGTAGACTGTACAACACTCACACATGACTGTAGACTGCACAACACTCAGACATGACTGTAGACTGTACAACACTCAGACATGACTGTAGACTGTACAACACTCAGACATGACTGTAGACTGTACAACACTCAGACATGACTGTAGACTGTACAACACTCAGACATGACTGTAGACTGTACAACACTCAGACATGACTGTAGACTGTACAACACTCAGACATGAATGTAGACTGCACAACACTCAGACATGACTGTAGACTGCACAACACTTAGGCATGAATGTAGACTGTACAACACTCAGACATGAATGTAGACTGTGCAACACTGACACACCAAAATCAAAGATCAGATTTAAAATTGACCAAAGCTGGAGAGGTAATCTATGTCAACACCTAGTTATCATTATGCTGCATCTCTGCCATCCTAAAGAGCTAACGGTCCTAACCCTACACCAGGGGGTTGATGACATGGTTCAAGCCCCAGTCCTAACCCTACACCAGGGGGTTGATGACATGGTTCAAGCCCCAGTCCTAACCCTACACCAGGGGGTTGATGACATGGTTCAAGCCCCAGTCCTAACCCTACACCAGGGGGTTGATGACATGGTCCAAGCCCCCTTCCTAACCCTACACCAGGGGGTTGATGACATGGTTCAAGCCCCAGTCCTAACCCTACACCAGGGGGTTGATGACATGGCTCAAGCCCCAGTCCTAACCCTACACCAGGGGGTTGATGACATGGTTCAAGCCCCAGTCCTAACCCTACACCAGGGAGTTGATGACATGGTTCAAGCCCCAGTCCTAACCCTTCACCAGGGGATTGATGACATGGTTCAAGCTCCAGTCCTAACCCTACACCAGGGGGTTGATGACATGGTTGAAGCCCCAGTCCTAACCCTACACCAGGGGGTTGATGACATGGTTCAAGCCCCCTTCCTAACCCTACACCAGGGGGTTGATGACATGGTTCAAGCCCCAGTCCTAACCCTACACCAGGGGGTTGATGACATGGTTCAAGCCCCAGTCCTAACCCTACACCAGGGGGTTGATGACATGGTTCAAGCCCCAGTCCTAACCCTACACCAGGGGGTTGATGACATGGTTGAAGCCCCAGTCCTAACCCTACACCAGGGGGTTGATGACATGGTTCAAGCCCCAGTCCTAACCCTACACCAGGGGGTTGATGACATGGTTCAAGCCCCAGTCCTAACCCTACACCAGGGGGTTGATGACATGGTTCAAGCCCCAGTCCTAACCCTACACCAGGGGGTTGATGACATGGTTCAAGCCCCAGTCCTAACCCTACACCAGGGGGTTGATGACATGGTTCAAGCCCCAGTTCTAACCCTACACCAGGGGGTTGATGACATGGTTCAAGCCCCAGTCCTAACCCTACACCAGGGGATTGATGACAGGGTTCAAGCCCCCTTCCTAACCCTACACCAGGGGGTTGATGACATGGTTCAAGCCCCAGTCCTAACCCTACACCAGGGGGTTGATGACATGGTTCAAGCCCCAGTCCTAACCCTACACCAGGGGGTTGATGACATGGTTCAAGCCCCAGTCCTAACCCTACACCAGGGGGTTGATGACATGGCTCAAGCCCCAGTCCTAACCCTACACCAGGGGGTTGATGACATGGTTCAAGCCCCAGTCCTAACCCTACACCAGGGAGTTGATGACATGGTTCAAGCCCCAGTCCTAACCCTTCACCAGGGGGTTGATGACATGGTTCAAGCTCCAGTCCTAACCCTACACCAGGGGGTTGATGACATGGTTGAAGCCCCAGTCCTAACCCTACACCAGGGGGTTGATGACATGGTTCAAGCCCCCGTCCTAACCCTACACCAGGGGGTTGATGACATGGTTCAAGCCCCAGTCCTAACCCTACACCAGGGGGTTGATGACATGGTTCAAGCCCCAGTCCTAACCCTACACCAGGGGGTTGATGACATGGTTCAAGCCCCAGTCCTAACCCTACACCAGGGGGTTGGTGACATGGTCCAAGCCCCAGTCCTAACCCTACACCAGGGGGTTGATGACATGGTTCAAGCCCCAGTCCTAACCCTACACCATGGGGTTGATGACATGGTTCAAGCCCCAGTCCTAACCCTACACCAGGGGGTTGATGACATGGTTCAAGCCCCAGTCCTAACCCTACACCAGGGGGTTGATGACATGGTTCAAGCCCCAGTCCTAACCCTACACCAGGGGGTTGATGACATGGTTCAAGCCCCCTTCCTAACCCTACACCAGGGGGTTGATGACATGGTTCAAGCCCCCTTCCTAACCCTCCACCAGGGGTTTGATGACATGGTTCAAGCCCCAGTCCTAATCCCACACCAGGGGGTTGATGACATGGTTCAAGCCCCCTTCCTAACCCTACACCAGCGGGTTGATGACATGGTTCAAGCCCCAGTCCTAACCCTACACCAGGGGGTTGATGACATGGTTCAAGCCCCAGTCCTAACCCTACACCAGGGGGTTGATGACATGGTTCAAGCCCCAGTCCTAACCCTACACCAGGGGGGTTGATGACATGGTTCAAGCCCCCTTCCTAACCCTACACCAGGGGGTTGATGACATGGTTCAAGCCCCAGTCCTAACCCTACACCAGGGGGTTGATGACATGGTTCAAGCCCCAGTCCTAACCCTACACCAGGGGGTTGATGACATGGTTCAAGCCCCAGTCCTAACCCTACACCAGGGGGTTGATGACATGGTTGAAGCCCCAGTCCTAACCCTACACCAGGGGGTTGGTGACATGGTTCAAGCCCCAGTCCTAACCCTACACCAGGGGGTTGATGACATGGTTCAAGCCCCAGTCCTAACCCTACACCAGGGGGTTGATGACATGGTTCAAGCCCCAGTTCTAACCCTACACCAGGGGGTTGATGACATGGTTCAAGCCCCAGTCCTAACCCTACACCAGGGGGTTGATGACATGGTTGAAGCCCCAGTTCTAACCCTACACCAGGGGGTTGATGACATGGTTCAAGCCCCAGTCCTAACCCTACACCAGGGGGTTGATGACATGGTTCAAGCCCCCTTCCTAACCCTACACCAGGGGGTTGATGACATGGTTCAAGCCCCAGTCCTAACCCTACACCAGGGGGTTGATGACATGGTTCAGGCCCCCTTCCTAACCCTACACCAGGGGGTTGATGACATGGTTCAAGCCCCCTTCCTAACCCTACACCAGGGGGTTGATGACATGGTTCAAGCCCAAGTCCTAACCCTACACCAGGGGGTTGATGACATGGTTCAAGCCCCAGTCCTAACCCTACACCAGGGGGTTGATGACATGGTTCAAGCCCCAGTCCTAACCCTACACCAGGGGGTTGATGACATGGTTCAAGCCCCCTTCCTAACCCTACACCAGGGGGTTGATGACATGGTTCAAGCCCCCTTCCTAACCCTACACCAGGGGGTTGATGACATGGTTCAAGCCCCAGTCCTAACCCCACACCAGGGGGTTGATGACATGGTTCAAGCCCCCTTCCTAACCCTACACCAGGGGGTTGATGACATGGTTCAAGCCCCAGTCCTAACCCTACACCAGGGGGTTGATGACATGGTTCAAGCCCCAGTCCTAACCCTACACCAGGGGGTTGATGACATGGTTCAAGCCCCAGTCCTAACCCTACACCAGGGGGTTGATGACAGTCTGGATGGTACTACAGCCCAGTGGTATTACAGTCTGGTGGTACAACAGTCTGATGGTTCTACAGTCTGGTGGTACTACAGTCTGATGGTACTACAGTCTGATGGTACTACAGTCTGGTGGTACTACAGTCTGATGGTATTACAGTCTGATGGTACTACAGTCTGGTGGTATTACAGTCTGATGGTACTACAGTCTGATGGTACTACAGTCTGATGGTATTACAGTCTGATGGTATTACAGTCTGGTGGTACTACAGTCTGATGGTACTACAGTCTGATGGTACTACAGTCCGGTGGTACTACAGTCTGATGGTACTACAGTCTGATGGTACTACAGTCTGATGGTACTACAGTCTGGTGGTTTTACAGTCTGATGGTACTATAGTCTGATGGCTTTACAGTCTGATGGTACTACAGTCTGATGGTTCTACAGCCTGATGGTACTACAGTCTGATGGTATTACACTCTGATGGTACTAAAGTCTGATGGTACTACAGTCTGATGTTACTACATTCTTATGGTACTACAGTCTGATGGTACTACAGTCTGACGGTACTACAGTCTGACGGTATTATAATCTGATGGTACTACAGTCTGATGGTACTACACTCTGGTGGTTTTACAGTCTGATGGTACTACAGTCTGATGGTACTACAGTCTGATGGCACTACAGCATGGTTGTTCTACAGTCTGAGGGTACTACAGTCTGATTGTACTACAATCTCATGGTAATACAGCTTGGTGGTACTACAGTCTGATGGTACTACATTCTGATGGTACTACAGTCTGATGGTACCACAAAATGGTGGTTCTACAGTCTGATTGTACTACAGTCTGATGGTAGTACAGCATGGTGGTTCTACAGTCTGATGGTACTACAGTCTGATGGTACTACAATCTGATGGTACTACAGTCTGATGGTACTACAGTCTGATGGTACTACAACATGGTGGTACTACAGTCTGATGGTACTAGAGCATGGTGGTTCTACAGCCTGATGGTTCTACAGTCTGATGGTACTACAGCATGGTTGTCCTTCAGTCTGGGGAAGATGAGGCTAAGCCTGCAGAGCACCATTGTTCCTTGTCTCTCTAATGTAATTGGAAGTTTGGCAAAACTCCACGGACTGTAGGAGTGTGTTAGTGTGTGACAGTGTGGAAGGGAGGAGAGTGAGAGAGAGAGAGAGAGAATGTGTGAGTATGTGTCTGTGTGTCAGCAGTATCATCAGAGCGACAGCGGGCATGGAATCACAGAGCACCATGGGACATGCCAGTCACAGAGAGTGGAGGTTCAGAGCACCAGATGTTGAGTGAAGCCACAATGGGTTGACAGTATTAGTCACAGGTCGCATTGAGAGACACACACACACCGTGGTGGCGTGACAGCTTTAGACTAGGTCCCATTGTGAGTCCCAGCAGGGGAGCAGAAGAAAAGGCCCTTTCAGGATGCTACCCGGTAACAGTCTAAATAAACAGGGCTCTACACACCATGGATGGGCCAGGCAGGAAGAAATAAAGCAATCATTTTGGTCTCCAGAACGCTTCTGAGAAAAGATTAATAAATAAACTGAATTGAATATTGTCTTTGAGAAAAACCCTCCTGTCTATCAAATGGATCCACACAAACCACTGTACACCATCATACAGATGTAGGATCTTATTTTGTCCAGTATTGTCACAACAAAATAATCCTGCAGCAACAGGATTTTAATGTTTAGTCCATAATGTCACTTGCTAGGTGTTAAGCGATTCGCTGGCCAAAAGTAATATACATAAAAAATGTGATACTGTTAATATAACTGTCAGGCCTTAATCTGTTTCACCTGTCTTTGTGATGGTCTACACCCCCTCCAGGTGTCGCCCAGCTTCCCCATTATCCCCTGTGTATTTATACCTGTGTTCTCTGTTTGTCCAGTTTGTCAGTTTGTCTTGTTTGTCAAGTCAACCAGCGTTTTGTCTCAGCGCCTGCTTTTCCCCAGTTTCTCTTTTTCTCGCCCTCCTGGTTTTGACCCTTGCCTGTCATGACTCTGAGCCCGCCTGCCTGACCACTCTGCCTGCCCCTGACCCTGAGCCTTCCTGCCGATCTGTACCTTTGCACCACTACTCTGGATTATTGACCTCTGCCTGCCTTGACTTGTCGTTTGCCTGCCCCTGTTGCTGTAATAAACATTGTTACTTCAACAAAGTCTGCATTTGGATCTTACCTGAAACGTGATAATAAATGTGTGTTAGCGTGGGTTGTCAGTAAATGTATGTAAATCACAAAGTTCATCAGCATTTCCTGCGATCAAATTAAGATCCTACATCTGTATGTGAATACCATAGATAGGTTACATTGTCATCTGGTGACATAAAGGTAGAAGACAAGAGTCAGTGAATCCACTACGTTAGCTTCCGCATCATCATTCTTGACAATACATGTTCTGAATCAATTTAACATCAAGTTAGACAATGTCTATGTAAAGTATTGTGCTTCTGGTAAGATGTGCTTGTTTTACACATCTCAAGTTACAGATGCAGCACATGTTCAGTCGGATTGTGAGGGAAAGAAAATCTACCCGGTGAAGTTGAGAGCTTTTTGCAATCAAGGTTATTTGACTAAAAGAGGAAGAGGGTAGAGGATGGGTGTGTGGTGACAGCAGAGTATTTATCCCTGTGTCAGGAGGCTGCTATAAATTACATCTGAAACGATGCAGCTATACCTTATCCAGCCAGATTCATGCTTGCTTGGCTCACCACTTGGCTAACACCGGCAGTGTATCAGCAACACTACGGCTACGTCCCAAAAGGCACCCTATTCCCTATGTAGTGCACAGCTATTGACCAGGGCCCCATAGGGCTCTGGCCAAAATAAGTGCACTGTATAGGGGACAGGGTGCCGTTTGGGATGCAGTAAACTTTTCATTTCTTTAATCAAAGTGAACTAGCCAACAACAAGCAAGCTGCTGTGTTGTAATTCGCTCCAATAAATATAATGTTGGTGCCAAGATGGAGCGATGCCCAAATCAATATTTCTTGTTGGTTTTATTTGGTTGTTGTTTCACCAGGACTCGGGAGGAAGAATGTTTTGTGACTCGACTGAAACAGTTGATGAGATTATTTGGCTTGTGGGTGTGGCTGTAGAGCTTTTCAATTTGACCAATCGTATATTTACTAATATCTTCACAATGTGGCAGCGGGAGACGATTCTATTTTATAACAGCTTTCATAAATAAGCCCTAATAGATGCTTATACATATTATCATAAATGTTAAAAATGTGTATAAATTGAAAATGGAGTTAGTAATATATTCATGCCAAATTAGACTGTGTAAAATAACTGAGAAGAACAGCACAAAATACCCTTTCTTTAAATCCTGAATGGGTTTCAGAGAAGAGGCGAATGCCTTCCGTTAGCATAGCCTGCATCCCAATCAGAGAAGAGGGGAATGCCTACCATTAGCATTGCCTGCATCCCAATCAGAGAAGAGGTGAATGCCTTCCATTAGCATAGACTGCATCCCAATCAGAGAAGAGGCTAATGCCTGCTATTAGCATAGCCTGCATCCCAATCAGAGAAGAGGCGAATGCCTACCATTAGCATTGCCTGCATCCCAATCAGAGAAGAAGTGAATGCCTTCCATTAGCATAGACTGCATCCCAATCAGAGAAGAGGCAAATGCCCGCCATTAGCATAGCCTGCATCCCAATCAGAGAAGAGGCTAATGCCTGCTATTAGCATAGCCTGCATCCCAATCAGAGAAGAGGCTAATGCCTGCTATTAGCATAGCCTGCATCCCAATCAGAGAAGAGGCGAATGCCTTCCATTAGCATAGCCTGCATCCCAATCAGAGAAGAGGCTAATGCCTGCTATTAGCATAGCCTGCATCCCAATCAGAGAAGAGGCTAATGCCTGCTATTAGCATAGCCTGCATCCCAATCAGAGAAGAGGTGAATGCCCGCCATTAGCATAGCCTGCATCCCAATCAGAGAAGAGGCTAATGCCTAACATTAGCATTGCCTGCATCCCAATTAGAGAAGAGGCTAATGCCTCTCATTAGCATAGCCTGCAACTCAATCAGAGAAGAGGCTAATGCCTGCCATTAGCATTGCCTCCATCCCAAATGGCCCTCCGATTCATTATATAGTGCACTTCTTATGACCAGAGCTCTATAAAGGGAAAGTGTACTATTTGGTATGCAGCCAGAGGCATTTCAACCCTCTTTGGACATGTCCATTAACTTAATTCACCAAGTGGAGAGAAGATTATAATGTATTATAATGGTCTCTTAATGAATGCTACGTTGCATCGTTTGTGGGGAATATATCCTGTATCTCCCGAATACATAATTAGACCAGTATCTAACCTGACTATTTGTCTTTTTTCACCAAACTTTTAACTTAAAACCAAGGACATGGAAAAATGTTTTGTTGATTCCACATTGAATTCAAGTTAGTTGACAACTCAACCAAATGTAAATCAAAACTAGACGTTGAAATGACGTCTGTTACCAGTGGCTGTGTTTACAGATTAATAATTGGGTTATACGTTAGCCACATTGTAAATGACGTCTGTTACCAGTGGCTGTGTTTACAGTGTAATAATTGGGTTATACGTTAGCCACATTGTAAATGACGTCTGTTACCAGTGGCTGTGTTTACAGTGTAATAATTGGGTTATACGTTAGCCACATTGTAAATGACGTCTGTTACCAGTGGGTGTGTTTACAGTGTAATAATTGGGTTATACGTTAGCCACATTGTAAATGACGTCTGTTACCAGTGGGTGTGTTTACAGTGTAATAATTGGGTTATACGTTAGCCACATTGTAAATGACGTCTGTTACCAGTGGCTGTGTTTACAGTGTAATAATTGGGTTATACGTTAGCCACATTGTAAATGACGTCTGTTACCAGTGGGTGTGTTTACAGTGTAATAATTGGGTTATACGTTAGCCACATTGTAAATAACGTCTGTTACCAGTGGCTGTGTTTACAGTGTAATAATTGGGTTATACGTTAGCCACATTGTAAAGTCCAGTAAAGAATAATTCACACCTGGGTTTAAATACTATTTGAAATCTTTCAAATAAAAACAGCGTTTGCTAAGCTGGTGTGGAATGCCAAATGGGCGGGGTTTGAACTTGTGTGACTATTGTACTGGCTCCATTCACCAGATGAGTTCAATCAAGACGCGTAAAAGTTTTTGAAATGGTTTCAAATAATATTTGTACACAGCTCTGGATGAATGTCTCCACAAGAGGTGCCTAAACCGCCGCAATACAGAAGTGTATTAATTTGCATGAATAAATAATGATCATAGTTCTATTCTTCCTTCCAGACAGGAAGGTAGTGTAGGTTTGTGGTTGACTGGGAAATGAAATACCACTGAGACTGCTGCTACATTATTCAACAAGATGTAAGCAATCTGTGTAGTGTGTGTGTCGCTCTCTCTCTCTCTCTCTCTCTCTCTCTCTCTCTCTCTCTCGCTCTGTCTCTCTCTTTCTCTCTCTCTGTGTCTGTGTGTGTGTGTGTGTGTGTAGTGTATTCTGGTAGCACTGCAGCCTGAAAGTAAGGATTAAAGAAGCAGTAACCAAGCAGTGGTCAGGTCCGAGGACAGCGGTCAGGACCGAGGACAGCGGTCAGGACCGAGGACAGCGGTCAGGACCGAGGACAGCGGTCACGATCGAGAAGAGTGGTCAGGACCGAGGACAGCGGTCAGGACCAAGGACAGTGGTCAGGACCAAAACATAGGAGTTAGTTAGTTTCCTCTTTTAGGTGTACTCTGTGGTCCTGGTAAAATGTATGCCAAAAGATGTAAATCAAAATGACTGTTGGTTTTCTTCGACTTGGAAGCAGATTGAAGGAGATGACTCTAATATCTCTGACATCTCATATGTAAACAACAGTCAGAGATTGCTATATATCCGTTCATTCTGTCTATCTGCGTCAATATCCATTAGGAACTCTGTATTATTTTAACCAGAAGACACTGAAAGTGAAATCCATCAGTCTATTCACGTAACATACAGTTTGTTCTTTCAGCTTTTACAACATTTTGTGAAGAGAAAGTATTTATGTCAGGGATAGACTCTGTGATATGAATGTCTTTCTGTTTCTGTCAGGGAAAGACGTATTTAAGATAAAAGTAGCATAAAAGTGGGTGAGATTTTAAAGGAATGCTTGGTTTGCTTTAGTGTGTATAAATGCTTCTTCCACATAAGGTCTGTGTCCCAAATGGCACCCTATCTTCTATACAAGTTACTACATTTGACCAGAGCCCAATGGGATACCCTATGGGCCCTGGTAAAAAGTAGTGCACTACACAAGGAATAGGGTGCTACTCAGGACACGCACAAGGGCATCTGAGACGCACTTAGGAGGAACCATAATTAAGAGACCATTTTCTTTCTTCACAAAGAGTCTCTGGTGAGGTTATCATTCATCCTGACTTTCTAGGGCCCCCTTTTTCTTCATGTTTCAAGTGACTGCGTCCCAAATGGCACCATATTCTCTAAATAATGCACTACTTTTGAACAGCGCTCATAGGGCTCATAGGGCTCTAGTCAAAAGTAGTGCACTATGTAAGGAATCGTCAAGGGAATAGGTTGCCATTTGGGACACAGCTCTTCTAACATGAGTATCATTAGGATCCACAGGTATGTGTAATTATACGTGGCCTTGGCTTTGGTTGACGGAAGTGCAGTGTGTTTACAATGACTCGATTTAAAACATGAGAACCCATCAAGGTTTTATCAAGTATGGTTTGTTGAGAGGTATCTGAGGAACTCCAATGGAGATGTTTTGTATTGTGCATTTTTTATATCCTGCTTCTGAAATAATTACAGTTTCTTTAAACATGACTCACAACCCCACAGAAATACATAATATATAGATTACAAAATGATTGGGATGCCAATACAACCAATATCATCCAAATATGCTGAGAATCTCCATTCCAACTTCCCTCTGAGATCTGAGTGCTGTGTGTAGCCTAACTATCCACACTGTTTCTATTGGAGTACTGGACCTCGATCTGCGTTAGGAGGGTTCTATTCAAACTGTTTCTATTGGAGTACTGGACCTCGATCTGTGTTAGGAGGGTTCTATCCACAATGTTTCTATTGGAATACTGGACCTCGATCTGTGTTAGGAGGGTTCTATCCAAACTGTTTCTATTGGAGTACTGGACCTAGATCTGTGTTAGGAAGGTTCTATTAGAATACTGGACCTAGATCTGTGTTAGGAGGGTAATATTGGAATACTGGACCTAGATCTGTGTTAGGAGGGTAATATTGGAATACTGGACCTAGATCTGTGTTAGGAGGGTTCTATTAGAACACTGGACCTAGATCTGTGTTAGGAAGGTTACATTGGAATACTGGACCTAGATCTGTGTTAGGAGGGTTCTATTGGAATACTGGACCTAGATCTGTGTTAGGAAGGTTCTATTAGAATACTGGACCTAGATCTGTGTTAGGAGGGTAATATTGGAATACTGGACCTAGATCTGTGTTAGGAGGGTTCTATTGGAATAATGGACCTAGATCTGTGTTTGGAAGGTTATATTAGAATACTGGACCTAGATCTGTGTTAGGAGGGTTCTATTGGAATACTGGACCTAGAACTGTGTTAGGAGGGTTGTATTAGAATACTGGACCTAGATCTGTGTTAGGAGGGTTCTATTAGAATACTGGACCTAGATCTGTGTTAGGAGGGTTCAATTAGAATACTGGACCTAGATCTGTATTAGGAGGGTTCTAATGGAATACTGGACCTAGATCTGTGTTAGGAAGGTTCTATTGGAATACTGGACCTAGATCTGTATTAGGAGGGTTCTAATGGAATACTGGACCTAGATCTGTGTTAGGAAGGTTCTATTGGAATACTGGACCTAGATCTGTGTTAGGAGGGTTCTATTGGAATACTGGACCTAGATCTGAGTTAGGAGGGTTCTATTGGAATACTGGACCTAAATCTGTGTTAGGAGGGTTATATTGGAATACTGGACTAAGATTTGTGTCAGGAGGGTTCTATTAGAATAGTGGACCTAGATCTGTGTTAGGAAGGTTCTATTGGAATACTGGACCTAGATCTGTGATAGGAGGGTCATACTGGAATACTGGACCTAGATCTGTGATAGGAAGGTTCTATTGGAATACTGGACCTAGATCTGTGTTAGGGGGGTTCTTTTGGTATACTGGACCAAGATCTGTGTTAGGAGGGTCCTATTAGAATACTGGACCAAGATCTGTGTTAGGAAGGTTACATTGGAATACTGGACCTAGATCTATGTTAGGCGGGTTCTATTGGAATACTGGACCTAGATCTGTGTTAGGAAGGTTCTATTAGAATACTGGACCTCGATCTGTGTTAGGAGGGTTCTATCCACACTATTTCTATTGGAATACTGGACCTAGATCTGTGTTAGGAAGGTTCTATTGAAATACTGGACCTAGATCTGTGATAGGAGGGTTCTATTGGAATACTGGACCTAGATCTCTGTTAGGAGGGTTCTATTGGAATACTGGACCTAGATCTGTGTTAGGAGGGTTCTATTGGAATACTGGACATAGATCTGTGTTAGGAGGGTTATATTGGAATACTGGACCAAGATCTGTGTCAGGAGGGTTCTATTAGAATAGTGGACCTAGATCTGTGTTAGGAAGGTTCTATTGGAATACTGGACCTAGATCTGTGTTAGGAAGGTTATATTGGAATACTGGACCTAGATCTGCGTTATGACGGTTCAATTAGAATACTGGACCTAGATATGTGTTAGGAGGGTTCTGTTGGAATACTGGACCGAGATCTGTCTTAGGAGGGTTCTATTAGAATACTGGACCTAGATCTGTGTTAGGAGGGTTCTATTGGAATACTGGACCTAGATCTGTGTTAGGAGGGTTCTATTGGAATACTGGACCTAGATATGTTTCAGGAAGGTTATATTGGAATACTGGACCTAGATCTGTGTTAGGAAGGTTATATTGGAATACTGGACCTAGATCTGTGATAGGAGGGTTGTACTGGAATACTGGACCTAGATATGTGTTAGGAAGGTTATATTGGAATAACGGACCTAGATCTGTGTTAGGAAGGTTATATTAGAATACTGAACCTAGATCTGTCTCAGGAAGGTTATATTGGAATACTGGACCAAGATCTGTGTTAGGAGGGTTCTATTGGAATACTGGACCTAGATCTGTGTTAGGAAGGTTACATTGGAATACTGGACCTAGATCTGTGTTAGGAAGGTTCTCTTGGAATACTGGACCTAGATCTGTGTTAGGAGGGTTCTATTAGAATACTGGACCTTGATCTGTGTTAGGAAGGTTCTATTAGAATAGTGGACCTAGATTTGTGTTAGGAAGGTTCTATTGGAATACTGGACCTAGATCTGTGTTAGGAGGGTTCTATTAGAATACTGGACCTAGATCTGTGTTAGGAGGGTTCTATTAGAATACTGGACCTAGATCTGTGTTAGGAAGGTTATATTGGAATACTGGACCTAGATCTGTGTTAGGAAGGTTATATTGGAATACTGGACCTAGAGACCTGAGGTTCATTCTATGGTTGATTCACCCTGACCACGGTTTCTACCCACTGTAGACATGGTTGATATTGGAACATCGGGCGTGAGTGTTTTCTTAGGAGATTATCACAAGCTAGGTTTTAAATAAACAAATTGATTAGTGGTTGTTTATTAGGCTAAGCCCTCCCTCCATCCCTTCCCCTCCCCTCCACGCATCATTTATCCCAGATTACTGATGGATGGAGGGGGAATTGACATGGGGAGTCAGCAGCAGCAACATTTTGTTTATTCACACATGGACGATTGATCGTTAAACATTGATTTGATAATTGTTACTTCACCCAGCTGGGTGGCTGGGTTGTGGAGAAAAACAAGGCTGTGGGAAACCCATCCCAGACCTGTGGGCTGTGAGAATAGATCTGTCTGTGGTTCTTACCCAAGTTCCCAGTCATCAGATAGGCGTTGTGGAAGTCCTTCATGCCCAGGCCAACGATGTGGATGAATTCCTCGATGACCTGCATCAGCTCCACTGCACCTGGATAGATCTAGAGAGACGACAAAACCATTACAGTAAACTAGTGAGAGGTGATAATAACATTACAGTTAACTAGTGAGAGGTGATAACAACAAGACAGTAAACTAGTGAGAGGTGATAATAACATTACAGTTAACTAGTGAGAGGTGATAACAACAAGACAGTTAACTAGTGAGAGGTGATAATAACATTACAGTTAACTAGTGAGAGGTGAGGACAACATTACAGTTAACTAGTGAGAGGTGATAACAACATTACAGTTAACTAGCGAGAGGTGATAATAACATTACAGTTAACTAGTGAGAGGTGAGGACAACATTACAGTTAACTAGTGAGAGGTGATAACAACATTACAGTTAACTAGCGAGAGGTGAGGACAACATTACAGTTAACTAGTGAGAGGTGAGGACAACATTACAGTTAACTAGCGAGAGGTGATAACAACATTACAGTTAACTAGTGAGAGGTGAGGACAACATTACAGTTAACTAGTGAGAGGTGATAACAACATTACAGTTAACTAGTGAGAGATGAGGACAACATTACAGTTAACTAGTGAGAGGTGATAACAACATTACAGTTAACTAGCGAGAGGTGATAATAACATTACAGTTAACTAGTGAGAGGTGAGGACAACATTACAGTTAACTAGTGAGAGGTGATAACAACATTACAGTTAACTAGCGAGAGGTGAGGACAACATTACAGTTAACTAGTGAGAGGTGAGGACAACATTACAGTTAACTAGCGAGAGGTGATAACAACATTACAGTTAACTAGTGAGAGGTGAGGACAACATTACAGTTAACTAGTGAGAGGTGATAACAACATTACAGTTAACTAGTGAGAGATGAGGACAACATCACAGTTAACTAGTGAGAGGTGATAACAACATTACAGTTAACTAGTGAGAGGTAAGGACAACATTACAGTTAACTAGTGAGAGGTGAGGACAACATTACAGTTAACTAGTGAGAGGTGAGGACATTACAGTTAACTAGTGAGAGGTGATAACAACATTACAGTTAACTAGTGAGAGATGAGGACAACATTACAGTTAACTAGTGAGAGGTGATAATAACTAGATACTGGCAACCTTTAAAAGGGGACAGACCAGGACATGGCTACTAGATACTGGTAACCTTTAAAAGGGGACAGACCAGGACATGGCTACTAGATACTAGATACTGGTAACCTTTAAAAGGGGACAGACCAGGACATGGATACTAGATACTGGTAACCTTTAAAAGGGGACAGACCAGGACATGGCTACTAGATACTAGATACTGGTAACCTTTAAAAGGAGACAGACCAGGACATGGCTACTAGATACTGGTAACCTTTAAAAGGGGACAGACCAGGACATGGCTACTAGATACTGGTAACCTTTAAAAGGGGACAGACCAGGACATGAGTACTAGATACTGGTAACCTTTAAAAGGGGACAGACCAGGACATGGCTACTAGATACTGGTAACCTTTAAAAGGAGACAGACCAGGACATGGCTACTAGATACTGGTAACCTTTAAAAGGAGACAGACCAGGACATGGTTACTTGATACTAGATACTGGTAACCTTTAAAAGGAGACAGACCAGGACATGGCTACTAGATACTGGTAACCTTTAAAAGGAGACAGACCAGGACATGGCTACTAGATACTAGATACTGGTAACCTTTAAAAGGAGACAGACCAGGACATGGCTACTAGATACTAGATACTGGTAACCTTTAAAAGGAGACAGACCAGGACATGAGTACTAGATACTGGTAACCTTTAAAAGGGGACAGACCAGGACATGGCTACTAGATACTAGATACTGGTAACCTTTAAAAGGGACAGACCAGGACATGAGTACTAGATACTGGTAACCTTTAAAAGGGGACAGACCAGGACATGAGTACTAGATACTGGTATCCTTTAAAAGGAGACAGACCAGGACATGGCTACTAGATACTGGTAACCTTTAAAAGGGGACAGACCAGGACATGAGTACTAGATACTGGTAACCTTTAAAAGGGGACAGACCAGGACATGGCTACTAGATACTAGATACTGGTAACCTTTAAAAGGGGACAGACCAGGACATGGCTACTAGATACTAGATACTGGTAACCTTTAAACGGAGACAGACCAGGACATGGCTACTAGATACTAGATACTGGTAACCTTTAAAAGGAGACAGACCAGGACATGGCTACTAGATACTGGTAACCTTTAAAAGGGGACAGACCAGGACATGGCTACTAGATACTAGATACTGGTAACCTTTAAAAGGAGACAGACCAGGACATGGCTACTAGATACTGGTAACCTTTAAAAGGGGACAGACCAGGACATGGCTACTAGATACTAGATACTGGTAACCTTTAAAAGGGGACAGACCAGGACATGGCTACTAGATACTAGATACTGGTAACCTTTAAAAAGGGACAGACCAGGACATGGCTACTAGATACTAGATACTGGTAACCTTTAAAAGGGGACAGACCAGGACATGGCTACTAGATACTAGATACTGGTAACCTTTAAAAAGGGACAGACCAGGACATGGCTACTAGATACTAGATACTGGTAACCTTTAAACGGAGACAGACCAGGACATGAGTACTAGATACTGGTAACCTTTAAAAGGAGACAGACCAGGACATGGCTACTAGATACTAGATACTGGTAACCTTTAAAAGGGGACAGACCAGGACATGGCTACTAGATACTGGTAACCTTTAAAAGGGGACAGACCAGGACATGGCTACTAGATACTGGTAACCTTTAAAAGGAGACAGACCAGGACATGGCTACTAGATACTGGTAACCTTTAAAAGGGGACAGACCAGGACATGGCTACTAGATACTGGTAACCTTTAAAAGGGGACAGACCAGGACATGGCTACTAGATACTGGTAACCTTTAAAAGGTGACAGACCAGGACATGGCTACTTGCTAGTAGATACTAGTGCCTTTTAAAAGGAGGCATTGCCTAGTACCTACTAAAAGTGATTGCACAGGTCAGGGCAGTGTTCAAATTAGACATCTGTCAGTCCATGTATTGATCTTTGCATTATCAGACAGTGAACCTCTGAGACAGACACCCAGACAGAGCAGAACATGGCTAGTAGATAGACACTACCCTTTATTAAAAGCACACTGTCTAGTGACCACTGGAGAGATAGAGACTACACTTTAAAAGCACACTGCTTAGTTACCACTGGAGAGTGATTGCTCAGGACAGGGCAGTGTGTCTGTCCTTAGGGACCAGCCATCAGTGTCAGAGAGAATGCAAAGGAAGCATTCAGGACCATGGATAGAGACAGAGCAACACACGCACACAAGCACACCTGTCTCCTCCCAGCTGATACACATTAAGACACACTCTGTCCTGTCAGCACACCTGTCTCCTCCCAGCTGATACACATTAAGACACACTCTGTCCTGTCAGTACACCTGTCTCCTCCCAGCTGATACACATTAAGACACACTCTGTCCTGTCAGCACACCTGTCTCCTCCCAGCTGATACACATTAAGACACACTCTGTCCTGTCAGTACACCTGTCTCCTCCCAGCTGATACACATTAAGACACACTCTGTCCTGTCAGTACACCTGTCTCCTCCCAGCTGATACACATTAAGACACACTCTGTCCCGTCAGTGCACCTGTCTCCTCCCAGCTGATACACATTAAGACACACACTGTCCTGTCAGTACACCTGTCTCCTCCCAGCTGATACACATTAAGACACCACTCTGTCCTGTCCAGTACACCTGTCTCTCCCAGCTGATACACATTAAGACACACTCTGTCCTGTCAGTGCACCTGTCTCCTCCCAGCTGATACACATTAAGACACACTCTGTCCTGTCAGTACACCTGTCTCCTCCAGCTGATACACATTAGACACACCTGTCCTGTCAGTTACCACCTGTCTCCTCCCAGCTGATACACATTAAGACACAGAGATCGGCCCACTAACCTGGCAGACCTGAATCTAGCAGAGACGGATCAGCTGTAATTAGAGGGGACTTGATTTGGGGGCAGACATTTTGTGTGATTTGTGTGAGGCAGACTGTTACTGCGCTGATAATGATATCAATATATCGTTTTTGTTCTATTGTTCTTTGTATTTTCCTTAAGATGTACCAAATGGATCTATACTAATTTAATCAGCAATTCAAACAGTGTTAAAATGGTACTTAAAAACCATTTGATTTAGCAGGAAGGAAAAGCCACGTTATTACAATAGCTGTCCTAGACATGGACACAGAATAGTAGCATGTGAGTTAGCTATAGCTCTACTCTACAGACAAGGCAATGACATGTCTTAGTCCAGAGAGGAGCTCTGAGTGGCATCCCATAATGAACACCTTCTGATAGAATCACACACACACTCACACGTATACTTACTGACACGTGCACGCACACACTCACACATACAGATGGACATGCAGTCATACCCACATACGCAAACACACACACACACACACACACGTCTGTGTTGTTCTTTATGTTTTTTCCACTCAGTGTATTTCTGTGCTTGACAGCGTTCGTATTACAACTTCCATCCTCTCCACAGCATTGACACATCTTATTTGCCTTCATTTAACCAGGTAAGTAATTGAGAACACATTCTCATTCACAATAATGACCTGACCAAGACAGAGATATAAACCACAGCAAAGCAGACAATTACAGACAAAGCAGACAATTCTTGACCATTGCCATTCCTCAACCATTCCTCAGTCGTTCCTCAACCATTCCTCAGCCATTCCTCAACCATTCCTCAGTCGTTCCTCAACCATTCCTCAACCATTCCTCAACCATTCCTCAGCCATTCCTCAACCATTCCTCAACCATTCCTCAGCCATTCCTCAGCTGTTCCGCAGCCATTCCTCAACCATTCCTCAACCATTCCTCAGTCGTTCCTCAACCATTCCTCAACCATTCCTCAACCATTCCTCAACCATTCCTCAGCCCTTCCTCAACCATTCCTCAGCCCTTCCTCAGCCATTCCTACTGCCAAAAACAACAGAAATACAGCTGATATGTTCATCTCTACAACAACAGACATGCAGCTCATCCTCCGTTTCCTCAGAAACAGTTTTTACACGGCAGCATCCATCCACACCCATCATAGCCATTCCTGTACTACAAATAACAGGATTTGAAGTTCATTGCTTGTGTCTAGCTTTTAGAACACCAAATCATAGTCTAGTTGTAAAATAATGCATGAAAACACATCTGTCCAGAATCCATCTTTCACCATGATCCTGTAGATGAGACAGATGGCTGTCATATCAGCTCATGGTCTGGTGAAGATGAACTGCACATTGGCCAAAGAAGAACTCTTTATACCTAAATAGACTTGGCCTGAATCGCACATTCTTCAACACCAGGCAGGCAATCCTTAGACAGACACACATACACACAAACACACACCCTCCTTAGGCAGACCGAGGGCTCTGTTCCTCAGCCAGTGAACTAATGAACCTTGTCTCCATCCTCCTCTGGGTTCCTAATCAGACAGACACATTTCCGGTCTGCCTTCTGTGTGTGTGTGTGTGTGTGTGTGTGTGTGTGTGTGTGTGTGTAATTTCTGCAGTGGAGATGAGATTTGAATGAGATATGGAGCAGCATGCCAGAAAGAAATGGGAGTAGAAGGAAGGCTGTATGTCTGATGAGGAGCCCAGAGGAAGGATGTCTTTCTGATGAGGAGCCCAGAGGAAGGATGTATGTCTGATGAGGAGCCCAGAGGAAGGCTGTATGTCTGATGAGGAGCCCAGAGGAAGGCTGTATGTCTGATGAGGAGCCCAGAGGAAGGCTGTCTTTCTGATGAGGAGCCCAGAGGAAGGCTGTCTTTCTGATGAGGAGCCCAGAGGAAGGCTGTATGTCTGATGAGGAGCCCAGAGGAAGG